>NC_092088.1:77286506-77451506 GCF_045679555.1 Salvelinus alpinus
CACTATGGGATTGTTCTTCACTCACTATGGGATTGTTCTTCACTCACTACGGGATTGTTCTTCCCTCACTATGGGATTGTTCTTCACTCACTATGGGATTGTTCTTCACTCACTACGGGATTGTTCTTCACTCACTATGGGATTGTTCTTCACTCACTACGGGATTGTTCTTCCCTCACTATGGGATTGTTCTTCCCTCACTATGGGATTGTTCTTCACTCACTATGGGATTGTTCTTCACTCACTACGGGATTGTTCTTCACTCACTACGGGATTGTTCTTCACTCACTACGGGATTGTTCATCCCTCACTACAGGATTGTTCTTCCCTCACTATGGGATTGTTCTTCACTCACTATGGGATTGTTCTTCACTCACTACGGGATTGTTCATCCCTCACTACGGGATTGTTCTTCACTCACTACGGGATTGTTCTTCACTCACTATGGGATTGTTCTTCACTCACTATGGGATTGTTCTTCACTCACTATGGGATTGTTCTTCACTCACTATGGGATTGTTCTTCACTCACTATGGGATTGTTCTTCACTCACTATGGGATTGTTCTTCACTCACTATGGGATTGTTCTTCACTCACTACGGGATTGTTCTTCACTCACTATGGGATTGTTCTTCCCTCACTACGGGATTGTTCTTCACTCACTATGGGATTGTTCTTCACTCACTACGCGATTGTTCTTCACTCACTATGGGATTGTTCTTCCCTCACTATGGGATTGTTCTTCACTCACTATGGGATTGTTCTTCCCTCACTATGGGATTGTTCTTCCCTCACTATGCGATTGTTCTTCACTCACTATGGGATTGTTCTTCCCTCACTATGGGATTGTTCTTCCCTCACTATGCGATTGTTCTTCACTCACTATGGGATTGTTCTTCACTCACTATGGGATTGTTCTTCACTCACTACGGGATTGTTCTTCACTCACTACGGGATTGTTCTTCCCTCACTACGGGATTGTTCTTCACTCACTATGGGATTGTTCTTCCCTCACTATGGGATTGTTCTTCACTCACTATGGGATTGTTCTTCACTCACTATGGGATTGTTCTTCACTCACTATGGGATTGTTCTTCCCTCACTATGCGATTGTTCTTCACTCACTATGGGATTGTTCTTCACTCACTATGGGATTGTTCTTCACTCACTACGGGATTGTTCTTCACTCACTACGGGATTGTTCTTCCCTCACTACGGGATTGTTCTTCACTCACTATGGGATTGTTCTTCCCTCACTATGGGATTGTTCTTCACTCACTATGGGATTGTTCTTCACTCACTATGGGATTGTTCTTCACTCACTACGGGATTGTTCTTCACTCACTATGGGATTGTTCTTCACTCACTATGGGATTGTTCTTCACTCACTATGTGATTGTTCTTCACTCACTATGGGATTGTTCTTCCCTCACTACAGGATTGTTCTTCACTCACTATGGGATTGTTCTTCACTCACTATGGGATTGTTCTTCACTCACTACGGGATTGTTCTTCACTCACTATGGGATTGTTCTTCACTCACTACGGGATTGTTCTTCACTCACTATGTGATTGTTCTTCACTCACTATGGGATTGTTCTTCACTCACTATGGGATTGTTCTTCCCTCACTACGGGATTGTTCTTCCCTCACTATGGGATTGTTCTTCCCTCACTACGGGATTGTTCTTCACTCACTACGGGATTGTTCTTCCCTCACTATGGGATTGTTCTTCACTCACTACGGGATTGTTCTTCACTCACTACGGGATTGTTCTTCCCTCACTATGGGATTGTTCTTCACTCACTACGGGATTGTTCTTCACTCACTACGGGATTGTTCTTCCCTCACTACAGGATTGTTCTTCTCTCACTATGGGATTGTTCTTCACTCACTACGGGATTGTTCTTCACTCACTACGGGATTGTTCTTCCTCACTACAGGATTGTTCTTCCCTCACTACGGGATTGTTCTTCCCTCACTACGGGATTGTTCTTCCCTCACTACGGGATTGTTCTTCACTCACTATGGGATTGTTCTTCACTCACTACGGGATTGTTCTTCACTCACTATGGGATTGTTCTTCCCTCACTACGGGATTGTTCTTCACTCACTATGGGATTGTTCTTCCCTCACTACGCGATTGTTCTTCACTCACTATGGGATTGTTCTTCCCTCACTACGCGATTGTTCTTCACTCACTATGGGATTGTTCTTCCCTCACTACGCGATTGTTCTTCACTCACTATGGGATTGTTCTTCCCTCACTACGCGATTGTTCTTCACTCACTATGGGATTGTTCTTCACTCACTATGGGATTGTTCTTCACTCACTACGGGATTGTTCTTCCCTCACTATGGGATTGTTCTTCACTCACTATGGGATTGTTCTTCCCTCACTACGCGATTGTTCTTCACTCACTATGGGATTGTTCTTCACTCACTACGGGATTGTTCTTCACTCACTACGGGATTGTTCTTCCCTCACTATGGGATTGTTCTTCACTCACTATGGGATTGTTCTTCACTCACTACGGGATTGTTCTTCACTCACTATGGGATTGTTCTTCACTCACTATGGGATTGTTCTTCACTCACTACGGGATTGTTCTTCACTCACTACGGGATTGTTCTTCCCTCACTACGGGATTGTTCTTCACTCACTATGGGATTGTTCTTACATTTACATTTACATTTAAGTCATTTAGCAGACGCTCTTATCCAGAGCGACTTACAAATTGGTGCATTCACCTTATGATATCCAGTGGAACAACCACTTTACAATAGTGCATCTAACTCTTTTAAGGGGGGGGGGGGGTTAAAAGGATTACTTTATCCTATCCTAGGTATTCCTTAAAGAGGTGGGGTTTCAGGTGTCTCCGGAAGGTGGTGATTGACTCCGCTGACCTGGCGTCGTGAGGGAGTTTGTTCCACCATTGGGGTGCCAGTGCAGCGAACAGTTTTGACTGGGCTGAGCGGGAACTGTACTTCCTCAGAGGTAGGGAGGCGAGCAGGCCAGAGGTGGATGAACGCAGTGCCCTTGTTTGGGTGTAGGGCCTGATCAGAGCCTGAAGGTACGGAGGTGCCGTTCCCCTCACAGCTCCGTAGGCAAGCACCATGGTCTTGTAGCGGATGCGAGCTTCAACTGGAAGCCAGTGGAGAGAGCGGAGGAGCGAGGTGACGTGAGAGAACATGGGAAAGTTGAACACCAGACGGGCTGCGGCGTTCTGGATGAGTTGTAGGGGTTTAATGGCACAGGCAGGGAGCCCAGCCAACAGCGAGTTGCAGTAATCCAGACGGGAGATGACAAGTGCCTGGATTAGGACCTGCGCCGCTTCCTGCGTGAGGCAGGGTCGTACTCTGCGAATGTTGTAGAGCATGAACCTACAGGAACGGGTCACCGCCTTGATGTTAGTTGAGAACGACAGGGTGTTGTCCAGGATCACGCCAAGGTTCTTAGCACTCTGGGAGGAGGACACAATGGAGTTGTCAACCGTGATGGCGAGATCATGGAACGGGCAGTCCTTCCCCGGGAGGAAGAGCAGCTCCGTCTTGCCGAGGTTCAGCTTGAGGTTCTTCACTCACTATGGGATTGTTCTTCACTCACTACGGGATTGTTCTTCACTCACTATGGGATTGTTCTTCACTCACTATGGGATTGTTCTTCACTCACTATGGGATTGTTCTTCACTCACTACGGGATTGTTCTTCCCTCACTATGGGATTGTTCTTCACTCACTATGGGATTGTTCTTCACTCACTACGGGATTGTTCTTCACTCACTATGGGATTGTTCTTCACTCACTACGGGATTGTTCTTCCCTCACTATGGGATTGTTCTTCCCTCACTATGGGATTGTTCTTCACTCACTATGGGATTGTTCTTCACTCACTACGGGATTGTTCTTCACTCACTACGGGATTGTTCTTCACTCACTACGGGATTGTTCATCCCTCACTACAGGATTGTTCTTCCCTCACTATGGGATTGTTCTTCACTCACTATGGGATTGTTCTTCACTCACTACGGGATTGTTCATCCCTCACTACGGGATTGTTCTTCACTCACTACGGGATTGTTCTTCACTCACTATGGGATTGTTCTTCACTCACTATGGGATTGTTCTTCACTCACTATGGGATTGTTCTTCACTCACTATGGGATTGTTCTTCACTCACTATGGGATTGTTCTTCACTCACTATGGGATTGTTCTTCACTCACTATGGGATTGTTCTTCACTCACTACGGGATTGTTCTTCACTCACTATGGGATTGTTCTTCCCTCACTACGGGATTGTTCTTCACTCACTATGGGATTGTTCTTCACTCACTACGCGATTGTTCTTCACTCACTATGGGATTGTTCTTCCCTCACTATGGGATTGTTCTTCACTCACTATGGGATTGTTCTTCCCTCACTATGGGATTGTTCTTCCCTCACTATGCGATTGTTCTTCACTCACTATGGGATTGTTCTTCCCTCACTATGGGATTGTTCTTCCCTCACTATGCGATTGTTCTTCACTCACTATGGGATTGTTCTTCACTCACTATGGGATTGTTCTTCACTCACTACGGGATTGTTCTTCACTCACTACGGGATTGTTCTTCCCTCACTACGGGATTGTTCTTCACTCACTATGGGATTGTTCTTCCCTCACTATGGGATTGTTCTTCACTCACTATGGGATTGTTCTTCACTCACTATGGGATTGTTCTTCACTCACTATGGGATTGTTCTTCCCTCACTATGCGATTGTTCTTCACTCACTATGGGATTGTTCTTCACTCACTATGGGATTGTTCTTCACTCACTACGGGATTGTTCTTCACTCACTACGGGATTGTTCTTCCCTCACTACGGGATTGTTCTTCACTCACTATGGGATTGTTCTTCCCTCACTATGGGATTGTTCTTCACTCACTATGGGATTGTTCTTCACTCACTATGGGATTGTTCTTCACTCACTACGGGATTGTTCTTCACTCACTATGGGATTGTTCTTCACTCACTATGGGATTGTTCTTCACTCACTATGTGATTGTTCTTCACTCACTATGGGATTGTTCTTCCCTCACTACAGGATTGTTCTTCACTCACTATGGGATTGTTCTTCACTCACTATGGGATTGTTCTTCACTCACTACGGGATTGTTCTTCACTCACTATGGGATTGTTCTTCACTCACTACGGGATTGTTCTTCACTCACTATGTGATTGTTCTTCACTCACTATGGGATTGTTCTTCACTCACTATGGGATTGTTCTTCCCTCACTACGGGATTGTTCTTCCCTCACTATGGGATTGTTCTTCCCTCACTACGGGATTGTTCTTCACTCACTACGGGATTGTTCTTCCCTCACTATGGGATTGTTCTTCACTCACTACGGGATTGTTCTTCACTCACTACGGGATTGTTCTTCCCTCACTATGGGATTGTTCTTCACTCACTACGGGATTGTTCTTCACTCACTACGGGATTGTTCTTCCCTCACTACAGGATTGTTCTTCTCTCACTATGGGATTGTTCTTCACTCACTACGGGATTGTTCTTCACTCACTACGGGATTGTTCTTCCTCACTACAGGATTGTTCTTCCCTCACTACGGGATTGTTCTTCCCTCACTACGGGATTGTTCTTCCCTCACTACGGGATTGTTCTTCCCTCACTATGGGATTGTTCTTCCCTCACTACGCGATTGTTCTTCACTCACTACGGGATTGTTCTTCCCTCACTACAGGATTGTTCTTCCCTCACTACAGGATTGTTCTTCCCTCACTACGGGATTGTTCTTCCCTCACTATGGGATTGTTCTTCCCTCACTACGCGATTGTTCTTCCAAATGTGCCTAATTGGTTTATTAATACATTTTCAAGTTCATAATTGTTCACTCTCCTCAAACAATAGCAATGGTATTGTTTCACTGTAATAGCTACTGTAAATTGGACAGTGCAGTTAGATTAACAATAATTTAAGCTTTCTACCCAATCAGATATGTCTATGTCCTGGGAATTGTTTTTGTTACTTACAACCTCATGCTAATCACATTAGCCTGCGTTAGCTCAACCGTCCCATGGGGGGACACCAATCTCGTAGAGGTTTAAAGCAGTACTGAGTTAGGATTATTCATGGTCACGCTTCCAAAACATTTGTTTTTTTACCTGTGTATGTGTGTGTATGTGTGTGTGTGTGTGTGTGTGTGTGTGTGTGTGTGTGTGTGTGTGTGTGTGTGTGTGTGTGTGTGTGTGTGTGTGTGTGTGTGTGTGTGTGTGTGTGTGTGTGTGTGTGTGTGTGTGTGTCAGAGATGGGCAAAGATACTATCTTGTTACAATTTCAAAATACAAATTTTAGGTTCAAGTTTTAACGTCACGCACCCCAAATACAGTGCAAGCTCCTGACCCCAAAATACAGTAATCAATAACAATGTAATACTAAAAATAACAAGGTAGGACAAAAACACACAAGAGATAAAAATAAGAAATAAGAAGACCAAATAAGGTAAGCATGCTATATACAGGGTCAGTTCGAGTACTATATTTACAATGTGCAGGGATACTGGAGGGATGGAGGTAGATACAGTGCATTTGGAAAGTATTCAGACCCCTTGATTTTTTCCACATGTTGTTACATTACAGCCTTATTCTAAAATGTAATAAAATAAAATAAAATCTCTCATCAATATACACACAATAGTCCATAATGACAAAGCAAAAACAGGTTTTTAGACATTTTTGCAAATGTATTAAATAAAAAAACTGATATCACATTTACATAAGCATTCATACCCTTTACTCTGTACTTTGTTGAAGCACCTTTGGCAGCAATTACAGCCTAGAGTCTTCTTTGTTATGGTACTACAAGCTTGGCACACCTGTATTTGGAGAATTTCACCCATTCTTCTCTGCAGATCCTCTCAAGCTCTGTCAGGTTGGATGGGGAGCGTCGCTACACAGCTATTTCCAGGTCTCTCCAGAGATGTTTGATCGGGTTCAAGTCCGGGCTCTGGCTGGGTGTAACGGCAGCCTTCCTTCTCATCAAGAGAAGAGGAGGTCTAGCAGGGATCGGACCAACACGCAGCGTAGCCAGTGCTCAACATGTTTAATTAAACGATAAACAGAGAACACTTACAAATACAAAATAACAAAAAGTGGCAAACCGATACAGTCCTAGCTGGTGCAGAGAAAACACAGAGACAGGAAACAACCACCCACAAACCCCAACACAAAACAAGCCACCTATATATGATTCCCAATCAGAGACAACACAAAACACCTGCCTCTGATTGAGAACCATATTAGGCCAAACACAGAAACAGACAAACTAGACACACAACATAGAATGCCCACCCAGCTCACGTCCTGACCAACACTAAAACAAGCAAAACACACAAGAACTATGGTCAGAACGTGACACTGGGCCACTCAAGGACATTCAAAGACTTGTCCCGAAGCCACTCCTGCTTTCTCTTGGCTGTGTGCTTAGGGTCGTTGTCCTGTTGGAAGGTGAACCTTCGTCCCAGTCCGAGGACCTGAGAGCTCTGGAGCAGGTTTTAATTTTTATTTATTTGACCTTTATTTAACTAGGCAAGTCAGGTAAGAATTCAAATTCTTATTTACAATGATGGCCTACCCCGACCAAACCCTCCCCTAACCCGGACGACGCTGGGCCAATTGTGCGCCACCTTATGGGGCTCCCGACCACAGCTGGTTGTGATACAGCCCAGGATCGAACCCGGGTCTGTAGTGACACCTCTAGCACTTCGTAAATGTAAATAAGGTATTTCTGTTTTTTATTTTTAATACATTTGCAAAAATGTCTAAAAACCTGTTTTCCCTTTGTCATTATGGGCTATTGCGTGTAGATCGACGCAGAAACATTTTTACTTAATCCATTTTAGAATAAGGCTGTAACGTAACAAAATGTGGAAAAGGGAAGGGGTCTGAATACTATCTGAATTCACTGTATAGAGGTCCTGGATGGCAGGGAGCTCAGCCCCAGTGATGTACTTGGCTGTCCGCACCACCCTTTGTAGCGCCATGCGATCAAGGGCAGTGTTATTGCCATACCAAGCAGTAATGCAGCCAGTCAAGATGCTCACAATGGTACAGCTGGATTTGAGGGCCCATAGCAACACTTTCAGCCTTCTGAGTGGGATTAGGCGCCGCCGACCAATGTATCAAAATAAAATATCAAATGCTTTTGCAAAGTATTGTATTTAATCAAAATACAGTTATTTTACGAAACATTTGCAAGTACATGCCACTACAACAGCATTCTCAGTAAAGGTAAAACATTATAGTAATACTTGCTATGACTGTGATATGTGATTGTTTATCTACCTTAGCTGAATGCATTGACTGTAAGTGCTCTGGATGACCAAAATGTAAATGTTTATGTCAAAAATAACCAATTGCAAAGCACACTGGGTATTATTATTGGCCTTGTTTCAGGGACGGAGCTAATTAGTATAATGCCCTGCATGCTTTGCAAGTATTCATTTTCACATTTACATTGACATTTTGTTAATTTAGCCGTAGTGCCATCAGACTTCTGATACCAATGCAGAGCGAAAATTGAGAGTCGCAAAAATACAAATGACAGGTCTCAAAAGTATCTTGTTACAAAATACATTGGATTGTAGTTAAGCCCAGTGAAATACAAACTACAAGTGATTTAAATACTTATTTCAAATACAGAAATACTGCCTATCTCTGGTGCGTGCATGTGTGTTTTCTAGACTAAAGTGGAGTGTTTTGGTAAGTTAAAAACTCATCTGGGAACTACATTTTGAAACATGTTTGCAACACCATAGCTCCTCTCTCAGGTTGTATCACATTACAGTCTTTTAGAGTCGCTCTGATATGGTGAACTCTGTAAATGTTTCGTAACTCATCTCCCCATTCCCTCACCAGAGCATGAGACAACTTTACGGGAGTAAGAAAATAAAAACCACATAAATCAGTCATCAGGTGCTGAACGCAGCTCAGTCAACCAGATCAGATGTAAAGTATGAGTAAAGCTGGTCTGAAAATACAGGTTTATATCGTTCCTTTCTGTTCCTTTTTTAACCTGTGAAATCAACCGTTTTTTACATTTAGGTTATTAAATTACTTCACCAATCAGTGCGGATAGAGCAGGCAAGCTAATTGTTTACATGCTTGATGGACAAGTGTAGCCTATGGCGCAAGATGCACTGACATTTTGCATGTGGGGAGAGAGTGAGTGAGGGTAAAGGAGGAGGCTTGAAGCGCTGGGCATCTTGTTATGACATGCATTATCTGAATTAGGTCCACAGAATTATACCTAGGAGGAACGGCTTCTATGAAGCAAACTTTGAATGTCCTGTGAGCTAGTTAGGTAAAAAGCATGTGTGTGCAGAGCAGCACCAGAATTAAAAGCATGTCTTACCTTTTTGTAGTTAACAAATCCACTTACAGTTGACTGTGATAGCATTAGCAGGGCAGAAATTTGATTAACTGACTTGTCGGAAAGGTGTCATCCTATGATGGTGCCACATTGAAAGTCACTGAGCTCTTCAGTAAGGCCATTCTACTGCCTGTGTTTGTCTATGGAGATTGCATGGTGGTGTGCTCAATGTTATACACCTGTCAGCAACGGGTTTGGCTGAAATCGCTCAATCCACTCATTTTAGGGTGTCCACATACTTTTGTAAATATAGCGTTCCTGTCTGACACACACACACACACAGAGTCTTGCACAGCTATCCTTGTGCGGACACACAATTCAGTCCCATTTAAATTTTTCCTTAACCCTAAACCTAACCCAAACCCATACTCTTACCCTTACCCTAACCTTAACCATAACCATAACCTTAACCCAAAAACCTAACCTTAATCCTAACCTTAACCCTAAACCCCCTAGAAATAGTTCTGGTGCCTACAAGAATAGTTAAACACGTCCACACACACACACACACACACACACGCACACACACGCACGCACGCACGCACACACACACACACACACACACACACACACACACACACACACACACACACACACACACACACACACACACACACACACACACACACACACACACTAGCCTTTTCATACACTAGCCTGACTGTTTCCAAGCTATACAATTTCATTATCAACTGGACGGACATTATTTTATTATTGTTCCAATTACCATTGATACACAACAGGTGAACACACAGCAGGTGGACACCCTGCAGGTGGACACACAACAGGTGGACACACAACAGGAGGACACACAACAGGTGGACACACAACAGGAGGACACAACAGATGGACACACAACAGATGGACACACAACATAAATATGGAGATAAAGTAAATGTCAACTCACTGTTTGCTAACTAGTGATGAGCGATTAACCAACATTTATGTTTTTTTGTTTTTTGTTTTTTAAACAACTAATTGACTGATGTCAGTTGAATATTTTTTTTGTGAGCTCAATGCGCAGTTTCTCCTGATCAAGCCCAAACTGTGCGATGTAGTAGGGAGTTGTAGTTTCCAACAGGCCAATATTCTACATAGTTTAGCGCAGAAACGTGGTAATTAACTACAATAACCATATTCTATTGCAAGCCTATTTATCCGGTCTGTGTTTCTTTTTCGCCTGCTATGTTAGGTTAGTGTCAGGCAGACACAGAGAGGGAGAGAAGAAACAGAAGAATGCAAGATCGAGAGGGACCGAGAGCATTTGTTTCCTGAGGTATCTCTACCTGAAAATACATGATCTAAGTGATTGATAGATGGTATTCAGCAGTCATAAAAGTATGCCTTATTTACTTTGGAAAACTACTAAAATAGTGATTTTGTAAGACAGCATACGGTATGCAGCAGCTCTATAGAGATGAGATGATGACTTGGAATGAAATAATAAAGTCATCAAATAAAACAAATGTACAACTGAAATATCTTATTAAAGTAAAGTAGAGTGATATGGTTTGTATTTTGTATTTTATTAGGGATCCCCATTAGCTGCTTCCAAGTCACTCATCCTGGGGTCCAAACAAACTGTTTAATAAGTGATAAACAGCAATAATAGTAGGATGACAGGTAGCCTAGAGGTTAAGAGCATGGGCCAGTAACTGGAAAGTTGCTGGTTCAAATCCCCATACCTACAAGGTGAAAATCTGGTGACGTTTCCTTGAGCAAAGCACTGAACCTTAATTGTCGTGCTGGACAAAAACATGGGAAAAATGTCACTACCATCATTGGACTTGTATTAGTTGTCTTGTTACAGCATTCAACACACATAGTGCATTTAATGTTTAAAAAAATGATGAAATCCATGATTCTTTTTTAATAATCAAACTGAAACTGAACCAGCCTCAAAAAGCACTCAGCAATATTGTTCACAAATATGATCTGTTTCTATAAGCTATATATCACAGTGTCATGTTTCATAGGAGCTGTCACTGGTGTCATATTTCATAGGAACTGTCAATGGTGTCATATATCATCGTAGCTGTCACTGGTGTCATATTTCCTGTCACTGGTGTCATATTTCATAGGAGATGTCAGTGGTGTCATATGTCATAGGAGCTGTCACTGGTACCATATTTCATAGGAGCTGTCACTGGTGTCATATTTCCTGTCACTGGTGTCATATTTCACAGGAGATGTCACTGCTGCCATATTTCATAGGAGCTGTCACTAGTGTCATATTTCCTGTCACTGGTGTCATATTTCATAGGAGCTGTCACTGGTGTCAAATTTCATAGGAGCTGTCACTGGTGTCGTATTTCATAGGAGCTGTCACTAGTGTCATATTTCCTGTCACTGGTGTCATATTTCACAGGAGATGCCACTGGTGTCATATTTCATAGGAGCTGTCACTGGTGTCATATTTCCTGTCACTGGTGTCATATTTCACAGGAGATGTCACTGCTGCCATATTTCATAGGAGCTGTCACTAGTGTCATATTTCCTGTCACTGGTGTCATATTTCACAGGAGATGTCACTGGTGTCATATTTCATAAGAGCTGTCACTGGTGTCATATTTCATAGGAGCTGTCACTGGTGTCATATTTCCTTCCACTGGTGTCATATTTCATAGGCGCTCTCACTGGTGTCATATTTCAAAGGAGCTGTCACCGGTGTCATATTTCCTGTCATTGGTGTCATATTTCATAGGAGCTGTCACTGGTGCCAAATTTCATAGGAGCTGTCACCGGTGTCATATATCATGCCACTGGTGTTATATTTCATAGGAGCTGTCACTGGTGTCATATTTCATCGGAGCTGTCACTGGTGTCATATTTCCTGCCACTGGTAGGCGCTGTCACTGGTGTCATATTTCATTGGCGCTGTCACTGGTGTCATATTTCATTGGAGCTGTCACTGGTGTCATATTTCATAGGAGCTGTCACTGGTGCCATATGTCATATTTCCTGTCACTGGTGTCATATTTCATAGGAACTGTCACTGGCGTCATATTTCATTGGAGCTGTCACTGGTGTCATATTTCATGCCACTGGTGTTATATTTCATAGGAGCTGTCACTGGTGTCATATTTCATCGAAGCTGTCACTGGTGTCATATTTCATAGGAGCTGTCACTGGTGCCATATTTCATTGGCGCTGTCACTGGTGTCATATTTCATAGGAGCTGTCACTGGTGTCATATTTCCTGCCACTGGTGTCATATTTCATGCCACTGGTGTTATATTTCATAGGAGCTGTCACTGGTGTCATATTTCCTGTCACTGGTGTCATATTTCATAGGCGCTGTCACTGGTGTCATATTTCATAGGAGCTGTCACTGGTGCCATATTTCATTGGCGCTGTCACTGGTGTCATATTTCATAGGAGCTGTCACTGGTGTCATATTTCCTGCCACTGGTGTCATATTTCATAGGCGCTGTCACTGGTGTCATATTTCATTGGCGCTGTCACTGGTGTCATATTTCATTGGAGCTGTCACTGGTGTCATATTTCATGGGAGCTGTCACTGGTGTCATATTTCATGCCACTGGTGTTATATTTCATAGGCGCTGTCACTGGTGTCATATTTCATAGGAGCTGTCACTGGTGCCATATTTCATTGGCGCTGTCACTGGTGTCATATTTCATAGGAGCTGTCACTGGTGTCATATTTCCTGCCACTGGTGTCATATTTCATAGGCGCTGTCACTGGTGTCATATTTCATTGGCGCTGTCACTGGTGTCATATTTCATTGGAGCTGTCACTGGTGTCATATTTCATTGGAGCTGTCACTGGTGTCATATTTCATGCCACTGGTGTCATATTTCATCGGAGCTGTCACTGGTGTCATATTTCATAGGAGCTGTCACTGGTGTCATATTTCCTGCCACTGGTGTCATATTTCATGCCACTGGTGTTATATTTCATAGGAGCTGTCACTGGTGTCATATTTCATCGAAGCTGTCACTGGTGTCATATTTCATAGGCGCTGTCACTGGTGTCATATTTCATAGGAGCTGTCACTGGTGCCATATTTCATTGGCGCTGTCACTGGTGTCATATTTCATAGGAGCTGTCACTGGTGTCATATTTCCTGCCACTGGTGTCATATTTCATGCCACTGGTGTTATATTTCATAGGAGCTGTCACTGGTGTCATATTTCATCGGAGCTGTCACTGGTGTCATATTTCCTGTCACTGGTGTCATATTTCATAGGCGCTGTCACTGGTGCCATATTTCATTGGCGCTGTCACTGGTGTCATATTTCATAGGAGCTGTCACTGGTGTCATATTTCCTGCCACTGGTGTCATATTTCATAGGCGCTGTCACTGGTGTCATATTTCATTGGCGCTGTCACTGGTGTCATATTTCATTGGAGCTGTCACTGGTGTCATATTTCATTGGAGCTGTCACTGGTGTCATATTTCATGCCACTGGTGTTATATTTCATAGGCGCTGTCACTGGTGTCATATTTCATAGGAGCTGTCACTGGTGCCATATTTCATTGGCGCTGTCACTGGTGTCATATTTCATAGGAGCTGTCACTGGTGTCATATTTCCTGCCACTGGTGTCATATTTCATAGGAGCTGTCACTGGTGTCATATTTCCTGTCACTGGTGTCATATTTCATTGGCGCTGTCACTGGTGTCATATTTCATTGGAGCTGTCACTGGTGTCATATTTCATTGGAGCTGTCACTGGTGTCATATTTCATGCCACTGGTGTCATATTTCATCGGAGCTGTCACTGGTGTCATATTTCCTGTCACTGGTGTCATATTTCATAGGCGCTGTCACTGGTGTCATATTTCATAGGAGCTGTCACTGGTGCCATATTTCATTGGCGCTGTCACTGGTGTCATATTTCATAGGAGCTGTCACTGGTGTCATATTTCCTGCCACTGGTGTCATATTTCATAGGCGCTGTCACTGGTGTCATATTTCATTGGCGCTGTCACTGGTGTCATATTTCATTGGAGCTGTCACTGGTGTCATATTTCATAGGAGCTGTCACTGGTGCCATATGTCATAGGAGCTGTCACTGGTGTCATATTTCATTGGAGCTGTCACTGGTGTCATATTTCCTGTCACTGGTGTCATATTTCATAGGAGCTGTCACTGGTGTCATATTTCATAGGAGCTGTCACTGGTGTCATATTCCAATGGGCCTGTCACTGCTGCCATTTTTCATAGGAGCTGTCACTGGTGTCATATTTCATAGGAGCTGTCACTGGTGTCATATTTCCTGTCACTGGTGTCATATTTCATAGGAGCTGTCACTGGTGTCATATGTCATAGGAGATGTCACTGGTGTCATATTTAATAGGAGATGTCACTGACGTCATATTTCATAGGAGCTGTCACTGGTGTCATATTTCCTGCCACTGGTGTCATATTTCATAGGCGCTGTCACTGGTGTCATATTTCATAGGAGCTGTCACTGGTGTCAAATTTCATAGATGTCACTGGTGTCATATTTGGAAGCAGCAAACAAGGAATTGATATAAACTTAATTTCCAACTGCCTAGGAACTCCCACGCATAACATATTGGCTGTTTGAGTGTGTTTAACAGAAGACTGAAGCATTTTGCATATTCTGAAGATTAGACAATTCAGCACTTATTTTACTATCTGCTGTAACTGCCGAAACTCCTCAATTGTGTGTGGGTGTGTGTGTTCGACAAACCATGTCCATGTCAAAGGTCAGTAACTGACGAAGAAAAATAGAAAAGTAAGTGTGTGTCTGTGTGTGTCTGTGTGCGTGTGTGTGTCTGTGTGCGTGCATGTATGTGTGTGTCTGTGTGTGTGTCTGTGCGTGTGTGAGTGTGTGTGTGTGTGTGTGTGTGTGTGTGTGTGTGTGTGTGTGTGTGTGTGTGTGTGTGTGTGTGTGTGTGTGTGTGTGTGTGTGTGTGTGTGTGTGTGTGTGTGTGTGTGTGTGTGTGTGTGCCTCTGTGAGGTAGGCTGCAAGGACAGCACTGATGTGTGTAGATACCTCCAGACTTTTGGGTTGGGCTTTATAGAGAAAGATAGAGAGAGAGTGCGACTGAGAGGGAGAGAGAGAGACTGAGAAAGAGAGAGAGAGACTGAGAAAGAGAGAGAGACTGAGAAAGAGAGAGAGAGACTGAAAGAGAGACTGAGAGAGAGACTGCGAGAGAGAGACTGAGAAAGAGAGAGATAGAGAAAGAGAGACCGAGAGAGAGAGAAAGTGAGCGAGAGAGACTGAAAGAGAGACTGAAAGAGAGACTGAGAGACTGAGAAATAGCGAGAGAGAGAGACAGAGAATGAGAGACAGAGAGAGAGAGACAGAAAGAGAGACTGAGAGAGAGACAGAGAGAGACTGAGAAAGAGAGAGAGACTGAGAAAGAGAGAGAGAGAGAGAGAGAGAGAGAGAGAGAGAGAGAGAGAGAGAGAGAGAGAGAGAGAGCGAGAGAGAAAGAGAGAGAGAGAGAGAGAGAAAGAGAAAGAGAAAGAGAGAGAGAGAGAGAGTGACTGAAAGAGAGACTGAGAGAGAGACAGAGAGAGACTGAGAAAGAGAGAGAGACAGAGACAGAGAGAAAGAGAAAGAGAAAGAGAAAGAGAGAAAGAGAAAGAGAAAGAGAAAGAGAGAGAGAGAGAGAGAGAGAGAGAGAGAGAGAGAGAGAGAGAGAGAGAGAGAGAGAGAGAGAGAGAGAGAGAGAGAGAGAGAGAGAGAGAGAGAGAGAGAGAGAGAGAGAGAGAGAGAGAGAGAGAGAGAGAGAGAGGCCAGACCACCAAGCAGGATTATCAAGATATGAGTATATTGATGTGAGCTCAATCTGTGTGTGAGAGAGAGAGAGAGATGAAAAGAGGGTGAATCAGATGTTTCCTTCATCCTGATCCACTGTGCCAGCTGAAGCGAGACAGGTCCTGTAACTACCGCCCCCATCACAGAACCCAGCCCAGAACCCAGACCTACACAGATGTAATGAGCAGTGCTCTGTTGTGTCGACCTGGAAATGTGTGTGTGTGTGTGTGTGTGTGTGTGTGTGTGTGTGTGTGTGTGTGTGTGTGTGTGTGTGTGTGTGTGTGTGTGTGTGTGTGTGTGTGTGTGTGTGTGTGTGTGTGTGTGTGTGTGTGTGTGTGTGTGTGTCTGTGTGTGTGTGTGTGTGTGTGTGTGTGTGTGTATAAAAATGTTAGCACTGTAATGTTGCATTAACTGGCTGCCTGCCTGACTCCTCTGTTAATGAAGAATCAGTGGAGGGAAAGATCTGCAATGGTGCTTCAGTCACACACACACACACACACAAACACACACACACACACACACACACACACACACACACACACACACACACACACACACACACACACACACACACACACACACACACACACACACACACACACACACACACACACACACACACACACACACACACACACACACACTTCAACTCCTCTGTGGCCTGCTCTGCATTTAAACACTTTAATTTGTATTTTATAATGAAATAAACGTGTCTGCTGGGTTATTATGATGAAGATTCCTCCTTCTCCAGACTCCATTCTGTGATTGGATAATGACTTTGTTCTGACTGGCAGCTGGCCTATTGTGTGGTCCGTAGAGAGAAGGTGGCCAATGAATGGTATTTCTAATGAAACGCAATGATGATACCACTGTTAAAACTAACTGTGTGACGTGAGCTACATGTGACACAAATCAATTCAAATCAAGCAGTTTTTTCCCAGTAGGGAAATTTAGAAAAGGCTGGGCCTAGTCATGCTATAGATGGTGCTGTAGATGAGGCTGGATCTAGTCGTGCTATAGATGGCGGTGTAGATGAGGCTGGGCCTAGTCATCTTCAGATGCTGTTTAGATTAATCGTTTTTTTTCTGGCACTGGGGCTTTGTGAGCATTGCTATTGGTCTCTTTCTTTGCTGGCCTTCTCCCACTTCTTATGGAGACTCTTCGAGTAGACTCTTTCATACATGTTAACATCAGAAGCCTCCTCCCTATGTTTGTTTTATTCACTGCTTTAGCACACTCCGCCAACACTGATGTCCTAGCCGTGTCTGAATCCTGGCTTAGGAAGACCACCAAAAATTCGGAAATTTCCATCCCCAACTACAACATTTCCATCAAGATAGAACTGACAAAGGGGGGCGGAGTTGCAATCTACTGCAGAGATAACCTGCAGAGTTCTGTCATACTATCCAGGCCTGTGCCCAAACAGTTCGAGATTCTACTTTTAATAATCCAAAAAGTTTTGGGACACTGTAAAGTCCATGGAGAATAAAAGCACCTCCTCCCAGCTGCACACTGCACTGAGGCTAGGAAACACTGTCACCACCGAAAAACCTACGATAATCGAGAATTTCAATAAGCATTTTTCTACGGCTGGCCATGCTTTCCACCTGGCTACCCCTACCCCGGTCAACAGCTCTGCACCCCCAGCAGGAACTTTCCCAAGCCCCCCCCCCCCGCTTTTCCTTCACCCAAATCCAGATAGCTGATGTTCTAAAAGAGCTGCAAAATCTGGACCCCTACAAATCAGCTGGGCTAGACAATCTGGACCCTCTCTTTCTAAAATTATCCGCCGCAATTGTTGCAACTATTACTAGCCTGTTCAACCTCTCTTTCGTATCATCTGAGATCCCCAAAGATTGGAAAGCTGCCGCGGTCATCCCCCTCTTCAAAGGGGGAGACACTCTAGACCCAAACTGTTACAGACCCATATCTATCCTGCCCTGCCTTTCAAAGTCTTCGAAAGGCAAGTTAACAAACAGATCACCGACCATATCGAATCCCACCGTACCTTCTCCGCTGTGCAATCTAGTTTCGTCAGCTGGTCATGGGTGCACCTCAGCCACAAGGTTCTGAACGATATCATAACCGCCATCAATAAAAGACAGTACTGTGCAGCCCTCTTCATCGACCTGGCCAAAGCTTTCAACTCTGTCAATCACCGCATTCTAATCGGCAGACTCAATAGCCTTAATTTCTCAAAGGACTACCTTGCCTGGTTCACCAACTATTTCTCAAATAGAGTTCAGTGTGTCAAATCGGAGGGCCTGTTGTCCGGACCTCTGGTAGTCTCTATGGGGGTGCCACAGGGGTCAATTCTCGGGTCCGACTCTCTTCTCTGTATATATCAATGATGTCGCTCTTGCTGCTGGTGATTCTCAGATCCACCTCTACGCAGACGACACCATTCTGTACACTTCTGGAGAGGCTGAGTACAGCAGGTCTCTCTGATTTAACTCTGCGGTGCTGAGGGCAGCTGGTAAGGCCCACACGAGAAGACGTGTGGAGCCTGGGCTGTGGGTGTAGGAGGAGCCTATCTTCCACAACCAAGCCATTCTTTGGAGATCGGTTCAGTCGGCCACCCTGCAGAGGCGGCTGAGGACAGCGGGTTTACTAAGGCTGGGTGACCTGCGGCTGCTGGGGGAGGAGGAGTGGAAAACCCCAGAAGTCCTGGCAAAACAAACAGGACTAATACAGTGGCTTGCGAAAGTGTTCACCCCCTTGACATTTTTCATATTTTGTTGCCTTACAGCCTGGAATTAAAATAGATTTTTGGGGGGTTTGTATCATTTTATTTACACAACATGCCTACCACTTTGAAGATGCAAAATATATTTTATTGTCAAACAAACAACAAATAACACAAAAAAACTGAAAACTTGAGCGTGCATAACTATTCACCCCCCTCAAAGTCAATACTTTGTAGAGCCACCTTTTGCAGCCATTACAGCTGCAAGTCTCTTGGGGTATGTCACTATAAGCTTGACACATCTAGCCACTGGGATTTTTGCCCATTCTTTAAGGAAAAACTGCTCCAGCTCCTTCTAGTTGGATGGGTTCCGCTGGTGTACAGCAATATTTAAGTCATACCACAGATTCTCAATTGGATTGAGGTCTGGGCTTTGACTAGACTTAAACCACCCGAGTGTTGCTTTAGCAGTATGCTTAGGGTCACTGTCCTGCTGGAAGTTGAACCTTCGTCCCAGTCTCAAATCTCTGGAAGACTGAAACAGGTTTCCCTCAAGAATTTCCCTGTATAGTGGCACCATCCATCATTCTTCCTTCAATTCTGACAAGTTTCCCAGTCCCTGCCGATGAAAACATCCCCACAGCATGATGCTGCCGCCACCATGCTTCACTGTGGGGTTGATATTCTCGGGGTGATGAGAGGTGTTGGGTACATAGCGCTTTCCTTAATTGCCAAAAAGCAAAATTTTAGTCTCATCTGACCAGAGTACCTTCTTCCATATGGGGAGTCTCCCACATGCCTTTTGGCGAACACCAAACATGTTTGCTTATTTTTTTCTTTAAGCAATGGCTTTTTTTCTGGCCACACTTTTGTAAACCCTAGCTCTGTGGAGTGTACGGCTTAAAGTGGTCCTATGGACAGATACTCCAATCTCCGCTGTGGAGCCTTGCAGCTCCTTCAGGGTTATTTTTGGTCTCTTTGTTGCCTCTCTGATTAATGCCCTCCTTGCCTGGTCTGTTTGTTTTGGTGGGCGGTCCTCTCTTGGCAGGTTTGCTGTAGTGCCATATTCTTTCAATTTTTTTATAATGGATTTGATGGTGCTCCGTGGGATGTTCAAAGTTTCAGATATGTTTTTATAACCCAACCCTGATCTGTACTTCTCCACAACTTTGTCCCTGACCTGTTTGGAGAGCTCCTTGGTCTTCTGGTGCCACTTGCTTGATGGTGCCCCTTGCTTAGTGGTGTTGCAGACTCTGGGGCCTTTCAGAACAGGTGTATATATACTGAGATCATCTGACACTTAGATTGAACACAGGTAGACTTTATGTAACTAATTATGTGACTTCTGAAGGTAACTGGTTGCACCATATCTTGTTTAGGGGCTTCATAGCAAAGGGGGTGAATACATATGCACTCACCACTATTCAGCTTTGTTTTTTTTGATTTTTTTTTTGAAACATGTAATTTTTTTCATTTCACTTCACCAATTTGGACTATTCTGTGTATGTCCATCACATGGAATCCAAATAAAAATACATTTAAATTACAGGTTGTAATATAACAAAATAGAAAAAACGTCAAGGGGGATGAATACTTTTGCAAGGCACAGCATCTCTTAGGCTGCTGGAGAGATTCCTGGGGGAGGCCCAGGAGGCATTGTCTTAGCCGGTAAGGGGGATGCTTGAGCAGCCAAAGGGGAAGAGGACACCAATGTTTCCGCCACTGCAGGTGAGGGCAGAGATGGGGGACTGGCATGTGGGTCTGGAGAACTTGTTAGATTTTAACTCTACGAGCCTGGGGGAGTTTGAGGGGGTGGGCGGTAAAGCCCTCTACAACCTCTGCATTAAGGTGAGAAACATTAGGAGCCTAACAGGAGTGAAGGTACATCAGTGGCAGGGGGTATGTGGGGTGGAGAGGATGGTGAGTTTTAGATGGAGGGGGCTCTACAAACTCCCAGTTCCAAAGAGGTCAGTGGAGGGTTCTACATGGAGCCCTGCCCTCTAACACCTGGTTGGCACGGGTTGACCCGGCAGTCAGACAGGGGTGTCCTTTCTGTGTCATTTATGAAAGTGTGCATCATGTGTTTTCTGTGTGTGCCAGGTTAATGCCAATAATGTCGCTGTTGGAATGTCTGTGTGACAGGTTGGGGGTGGAATTTAGTGAAATGAAATGAGGATGTATCATTAAAGAAGGACAAAAAGTCAAATAGTCTCTCTCTCTCTCTTTCTCGCTCTCTCTCTCTTTCAAATTCAAATTCACATTTTAAAATTCAAGCTGCTTTATTGCCACGAAAAAGATTGCGTTAATATTGCCAAAGCAACAATGTATACAATATACATTGTAATAAAATAATAAAGAATAACAAATAATAATATAAAATGGTAGTAAATAATAATAATAACACATTAAATAAAAAAATAACAACAATAAAATGGTAACAGTCAATAGTAGAAATATAATAAATATTAAAAGCTAATCATGGTAAATTAAACTATAACTAACTCATACCTAACTGTCATCCTCACCATCACATCAGTACTACAACTCCCATCATCATTACTATTACTACTACCATAACCATCACTAAACTGCTATCATTACCATCACCCCTACTACCCATATCATTACTATTAGGAATAATAATCACAACAACAATAATAATAGTAATAACAATAATAGTAATAACAATAATACCAATAATAACTAAGTTACTGTTTACTATGCAGATGTTATAATTCAGTGTCCCTCAGGCTATGGCAAGCAAATACATATTTGGCTTCAAGAGGAGCCGTTGTTGCTTCGCCCCTGAGTAATTTTTGCTTTTCCTCTGGGTTTAATAAGTACAAATTTTGGGAAAATGTAGTAATTTCTGTGAATAATTAATCTCTTGATGAGGAATATTTATCACAGTAAAGGAGAAAGTGCATCTCTGTTTCTACCTCCCCTGTCGTGCAGTGACCACATACACGCTCCTCTTTGGGTGGCCATGTCTTTTTATGTCTGCCAGTTTCTATTTCCAATTGGTGGTCACTCAGCCTGTACCTGGTAAGGATCTGACAGAGTAGAGATAATCAGCCAATTCATATTCTCTGTTTAGGGCAGATAGCAATTTAGTTGGCTTTGGGATCTTGCTTCTTTTTTCCAATGTTGTAAATATGAGTCCTTTGATTGGTTCATGATTTTGTTTATTTGAATTATTTATTTTGAAGCAGTGCTGGTGTCACGTTCCTGACCTATTTCTGTTAGTTTGTTGTATGTGTTAGTTGGTCAGGACGTGAGTTTGGGTGGGCATTCTATGTTGTGTGTTTCTATGTTGGTTTAGGGTTGCCTGGTATGGCTCTTAATTAGAGGCAGGTGTTTTGCGTTCCTCTAATTGAGAGTCATATTTAGGTAGGTTGTTTCACTGTGTTCGTTGTGGGTGGTTGTCTCCTGTGTCTGTGTATATGTTTGCACCATACGGGACTGTTTGCGGTTTGTTCATTTTATGTAGTCTGTTCCTGTTCGTTTCGTTCTTCACGTTATATGTAAGTTCGTCGTTCAGGTCTGTCTGCATCGTTTATTTGTTTTGTTAGTTTAATCAAGTATAGTTCGTTTTCGTCTTTGTCTCTTTTGTTTATTTAATAAAGCATCATGTCATTTCACTACGCTGCGCCTGGGTTTAATCCCTGCTCCTCCTCTTCGGATGAAGAGGAGGAGGAATGCCGTTACAGAACCACCCACCAATCCAGAACCAAGCAGCGTAATTTCGAGCAACGGGAGAGTATACAGGACTTGTGGAGTTGGGAGCAAGTATTTAACGGAGAAGGACCATGGGCTAAAGTGAATCACCGTCCATGGGAACAGCTGGAGGCAGTTCGGAGAGCGGAGGAAAAGAGAGAGAGGAACCGGCGTTATGAGGGGACGCGTCTTGCACGGAAGCCCGAAAAGCCCGTGAGTAACACCCAAAAATTTCTTGGGGGGGGCTAAGAGGTAGTGGGCCTAGGGCAGGTAGGAGACCTGCGCCCACTTCCCAGGCTTACCGTGGAGAGCGGGAGTACGGGCAGACGCCGTGTTACGCTGTAGAGCGCACGGTGTCTCCTGTACGTGTGCATAGCCCGGTGCGGGTTATTCCACCTCCCCGCACTGGTAGGGCTAGATTGGGCATTGAGCCAGGTGTCATGAGGCCGGCTCAACGCGTCTGGTCTCCAGTGCGTCTCCTCGGGCCGGCATACATGGCACCTGCCTTACGCATGGTTTCCCCGGTTCGCCTACATAGCCCGGTGCGGGTTATTCCACCTCCCCGCACTGGTCGGGCGACCGGGAGCATTCAACCAGGTAAGGTTGGGCAGGCTCAATGCTCAAGAGAGCCAGTACGCTTGCACAGTCCGGTATTTCCGGCGCTACCTCCCCGCCCCAGCCCAGTACCACCTGTTCCTCCTCCACGCACTTTCCATGTAGTGCGTGTATCCAGTTCGGTGCCTCCAGTTCCGGCACCACGCACTAAGCCACCTGTGCGTCTCCAGAGCCCTGTACACACTGTTCCTTCTCCCCGTACTCGTCCTGATGTGCGTGCACTCAGCCCGGTGCCACCAGTGCCGGTACCACGCACCAGGAATATAGCACGCTTTGAGAGTCCAGTGTGCCCTGTCCCTGCTCCCCGCACTAGGCTTGAAGTGCGTGTCCCCAGTCCGGTGCCTCCAGTTCCGGCACCACGCACCAGGCCTACAGTGCGTCTCAGCCGGCCAGAGTCTGCCGTCTGCCCAACGGCGCATGAACTGCCTGTCTGCCATGAGCCTGCAAAGCTGCCCGTCTGCCATGAGCCTACAGAGCCTTCCGCCAGACAGGAGCAGCCAAAGCCTTCCGCCAGACAGGAGCAGTTTGAGCCATCCGTCTCCGCAGCGCCATCTGAGCCATCCGTCTCCGCAGCGCCATCTGAGCCATCCGTCTCCCCAGCGCCGTCTGAGCCATCCGTCTCCCCAGCGCCGTCTGAGCCATCCGTCTCCCCAGCGCCGTCTGAGCCATCCGTCTGTCCCGAGCCATTAGAGCCGCCCGTCTGTCCCGAGCCGTCAGAGCCGATAGTCAGTCAGGAGCCGCTAGAGCCAGTCGTCAGTCAGGATCTGCCAGAGCCGCCAACCAGACAGGATCTGCCAGAGCCGCCAACCAGACAGGATCTGCCAGAGCCGCCAACCAGACAGGATCTGCCAGAGCCGCCAACCAGACAGGATCTGCCAGAGCCGCCAACCAGACAGGATCTGCCAGAGCCGCCAACCAGACAGGATCTGCCAGAGCCGCCAGTGAGCCATGAGCGTCCAGAGCCGTCAGCCAGCCATGAGCGTCCAGAGCCGTCAGCCAGCCATGAGCGTCCAGAGCCGTCAGTGAGCCATGAGCGTCCAGAGCCGTCAGTGAGCCATGAGCGTCCAGAGCCGTCAGTGAGCCATGAGCGTCCAGAGCCGTCAGCCAGCCATGAGCGTCCAGAGCCGTCAGCCAGCCATGAGCGTCCAGAGCCGTCAGCCAGCCATGAGCGTCCAGAGCCGTCAGCCAGCCATGAGCGTCCAGAGCCGTCAGCCAGCCATGAGCGTCCAGAGTCGTCAGCCAGTCATGAGCTGTCCCTTAGCCCAGAGCGGCTATTTACCCAGAACTGCCCCTCAGTCCAGAGCTGTCTCTCTGTCCGGAGCTGCCTTTCAGTCCGGAGTTGCCCCTCTATCCTGAGCTACCTCTCTATCCTGAGCTACCTCTCTATCCTGAGCTATCCCTCTGTCCTGAGCTATCCCTCTGTCCTGAGCTATCCCTCTATCCCGGGGCTGCCCCTTGTATTGATGTTACCCAAAGGATTAAGTGGGTGTAGTATGAGGGTGGTCATTTGTAGGGGGAGAGGGAAGCTGGGATTGACTATGGTGGGGTGGGGACCTCGCCCTGATCCTGAGCCACCACCGTGGTCAGATGCCCACCCAGACCCTCCCCTAGGCTTTGTGCTGGTGCGCCCGGAGTTCGCACCTTATGGGGGGGGGTTATGTCACGTTCCTGACCTATTTCTGTTAGTTTGTTGTATGTGTTAGTTGGTCAGGACGTGAGTTTGGGTGGGCATTCTATGTTGTGTGTTTCTATGTTGGTTTAGGGTTGCCTGGTATGGCTCTTAATTAGAGGCAGGTGTTTTGCGTTCCTCTAATTGAGAGTCATATTTAGGTAGGTTGTTTCACTGTGTTCGTTGTGGGTGGTTGTCTCCTGTGTCTGTGTATATGTTTGCACCATACGGGACTGTTTGCGGTTTGTTCATTTTATGTAGTCTGTTCCTGTTCGTTTCGTTCTTCACGTTATATGTAAGTTCGTCGTTCAGGTCTGTCTGCATCGTTTATTTGTTTTGTTAGTTTAATCAAGTATAGTTCGTTTTCGTCTTTGTCTCTTTTGTTTATTTAATAAAGCATCATGTCATTTCACTACGCTGCGCCTGGGTTTAATCCCTGCTCCTCCTCTTCGGATGAAGAGGAGGAGGAATGCCGTTACAGCTGGTGTCAGCTTGGTTGGTTAGGTCCAACACCAGCTGACGGAGAGGGCTTGTTTCTGGGCTCAGCTCTTAGGTTTGAAGTGCTAATTCTGCGGCCTAATTCTGCCCTACATGCATTAGTTGGTGTATTTCCTTGGACTTGAAGAACTTTGACAGAATTATGCATTTAGGGCTTCAATTGGATGTTTGTCCCACATTTTAAAGTCCAGTTTATTGTGTAGCCCACAAACCTCACTTCCGTAAAGAGCTATTGGTAGGATTACACTGTCAAATATTTTGGTCCAAATTCTAATTGGGATGCAGATTTGGAATAATTTCATTTAAGCTCTGACGGCTTTTTCTTTGAGTGCATTCACTGTCATATTAAAGTTTCCCAATGCAGATATGGTCAGACCAAGGAATGAGTCATTTTTAGTGTGTTCAATTATGGTGTTGTTCAGGGTGAATTTCTATTTGCGTTTCTGACATATGTTTTTTTCTGGAAAATCATGATTTTCTTCTTTAAAAAAAAAACTAAATGCCAGGGCCCAATTATAGCAATACTTCTCTAGAATGTTAAGGTTCTGTTGAAGACCTTCTTTGGCTGGTGATAGAAGAATCAAATCATCAGCATATAGCAGGTATTTTACCTCTGTGTCAAATAGTGTGAGTCCTGGGGCTGGAGAATGGTCCAACATTACTGCTAATTCATTGATATAAATGTAGAAAAGGTTTGGACTCAAACTGCAGCCTTGTCTCACACCTCGATGTTGTGAAAATAATTGTTCTTTGGTTTTAGATTTTTAATGCACACTTGTTTTCTGTGTACATACATTCTATTAAGTCATGCACCGTACCACCAAGCCCAGTTTGGAGAATTTTGAAGAATAGCCCTTCTTGCCAAATAGAATCTAATGCTTTTTTTAAGTCAATAATGCAAGCAAAGATTTTGCCCTCTATTTGGTGGATGTGTTTATTAATAATTGTGTATAAGGTCAGTAGTGCGATGTTTGGGGAGAAATTTGACATTGACTTAATACATGTTCTTCTTGAAGAAATGTTTGAATTCTGGAATTCAAAATGCTACAGAAAACCTTTCTCAAGTTGCTGTTTACACAAATTCCTCTGTAATTATTGGGGTCTGATTTGTCTCCACTTTTGTGGATATGGGAGATGAGTCTCTGGTTCCAGACATCAGGAAATCAGCCAGAAGTCAATACCGTGTTGAACAATTTAAGCACAGCATTTTGCAACTCAGGTGTACTGTTTTTCAGCATTTAATTTCTGATGTTATCTAGACCACAAGCCTTCTTTGGTTTATGGATTTGAGCTTTTCATTTAATTCTTGTTGGGTTATTGGGTAATCTAATGGATTTTGGTTGTTTTTAATGACTGATTCAAGGATGTTCAATTTTTCTTGAATTTCCAATTGGTTATGTTGTAAGTCTTATTATGGGATGTTTTTATATAGATTATCAAAATAAGTTTTCCAAATTCCTTCATCTTGTATGGTTAATTCTTGTGTCTTTGTCGTGCTTAAATTGTTCCACATGTCCCAGAACTGATTTTGGTCAATTGCGTTTTCAATTTCATCAAGTGTCTTATTGGTATAATTAATTTTTTTGCATTTCAGTGTATGTTTATACTGTTTCAGAGTTTCAAAGTATTCATTGCGTAGCTCTGGGTTGTTTTGCAGCTTATGTTTTTCATTTGACATTTGTCTTGTGTTTTCTAATTGTTTTACATTTGTTATCAAACCATTTTTCAGAAACATTTAGTTTTTTGTTTCTGATGTTGCATTTCTTTGGCTTTCTCAAATTTGATTTTGATGCTTCTTTTTGGAATATGCAATTGATGTTTTGAGTAGCCGAATTGACACCTTCTTTAATGTTTTGGTATTGTGAGTTATTGAAGAACTGTAGAGTTCATAATTTCATTTCAGATCAATGTTTCAATGAATCTCTGCACTGTTTGGAGCCCATCTGTACGATTGGTTTATGTTGTAGAGTTTATTGGGCTGTTATTTATAATGAATATTGCCGGTTAATTTCTTCAGAAACACATTGATTTGACTGTGATCGGACAATGGTGTCTGTGGTCTGACAGTGAATGCACTAATGGAGGAGGGGTCGATGTCAGTAATGGCATAATCGACTACACTTGTCTCAAGAGCTGAGCAGTAAGTAAACTGACCTAAAGAGTCCCCTCTGATTCTATCATTAAGTGTGTACAGGCCTAAGGCTCGACAGAGATGCACTAACTTCTTCCTGTTTTTGTTCAGTATTTGGTCAGGACTGTTTCTATTAATTATAACAGGGCTACTGTACAAGGGGAGGTGTCCAAATATGTGGTGGTTACCTCCCGCATCAGTGTAGTCAGGTTCAGAACCTGTTCTTGCATTGAAATCTCCACAAAGAAGCACTTTACCCTCTGCCTGAAATTGAATGACTTCTGTATGGAGATTGTCAAAAAAATTATCATCATAATATGATGAATCTGAAGGAGGAGCATAAGCTGCACATATGTATACATCGTACTCAATTCTTGCTTGTACAATATGCATATTATTATTACTATTGGATAGAAAACACTCTCTAGTTTCTAAAACCGTTTGAATTATATCTGTGAGTAAAACAGAACTCATTTTGCAGCAAACTTCCTGTCAGGAAGTGAGAAATCTGAAATCGTGCACTCTGTTCCAGGGTCAGTTTATTAATTTGCATGTAATCTATGGGTCGACATGCACTGCATACGCCTTCCCCTAGATGTCAGTAAGCAGTGAGAATTGGAATGGAGTGTCTAGGTAGATCTGAGGCCGTACAAAAGCTCTTGGAACCGGGGGTGCAATCTTTTCAACGTTCGTCATGACGCGAGACAGACCTTAGGATTGCATTCTGAAAAGCTCTCGTTATAGGAGTTAGATTTATCCGGCTCTGATTTTATTCGATATAGGTGTTAAAAACATCATAATGTAGTTATTTTAAACCGAGTTATATCAGTTTATATCAGTATATTGCGATTTTCGGTATTTTGTTTGTGCTGCGTTATGGTGAGTTGGACACGTTTTCGCCACATGGCTAATGTTTGCTGCTAATTCCAAAGTTGAAGACGACAATCTACAACCGAGCAACAATTATTCTGGACAAAGGACAACTTGCACAAGATTCTGATGGAAGCTCATCAAATAGTAAGAACTATTTGTGATGTTAATTCGTTGTTCTGTTGAAAAATGTTAAACTATTATTCCGCCATTAATTTCGGTGCGGTCTCGCTTTAACGCACGCTGTATGTCGTAGTAACGTTAATTTTAAAAATCTAACACAGCGGTTGCATTAAGAACTAATGTATCTTTCATTTGCTGTCCAACCTGTATTTTTTAGTCAAGTTTATGATTAGTTATTGATTAGATTAGGTGCATCTCCCAAGATTTCTCCCGACATTTTGTTTGCAGTTTGGCTACTATTCTCATTGTATAACCACGATTTGTGCCGCTAAATATGCACATTTTCGAACAAACCATATATGTATTGTGTAATATGATGTTATAGGACTGTCATCTGATGAAGTTTTGAGAAGGTTAGTGAAAAATTTAATATCTTTTGCTGGTTTATTCGCTATCGCTAACGTGCATGAATCAATGCTGCTGTGTGGTTAGCTATTGTAGTAAGCTAATATAATGCTATATTGTGTTTTTGCTGTAAAACACTTAAAAAATCTGAAATATTGGCTGGATTCACAAGATGTTGGTCTTTCATTTGCTGTACACTGTGTATTTTTCATAAATGTTTTATGATGAGTATTTAGGTAATTCACGTTGGTCTCTGTAGTTATTCTAGCTGCTTTGGTGAGATTTTGTGATGGTGGCTGCAATGTAAAACTATGATTTATACCTGAAATATGCACATTTTTCGAACAAAACATATGCTATACAATAAATATGTTATCAGACTGTCATCTGATGAAGTTGTTTCTTGGTTAGTGATTTATATCTTTATTTGGTCGAATTTGTGATAGCTACCTATGCAGTAAAAAAATGGTGGAGAAAAAAAAGTTGTGTCTTTTGCTATCGTGGTTAGCTAATAGAAATACATATTGTGTCTTCCCTGTAAAACATTTTAAAAATCAGAAATGATGGCTGGATTCACAAGATGTGTATCTTTCATCTGGTGTCTTGGACTTGTGATTTCATGATATTTAGATGCTAGTATTTACTTGTGGCGCTATGCTAGGCTATGCTAGTCAGCTTTTTTACTGATGAAATGTCAGAAATCAGAAATGTCCTAGTTTTTGAAAGAAAAGCAAATTCTTAAAATAACATCAAATTGATCAGAAATACAGTGTAGATGTCACGATGTACGCTGAGAGTCGGGAAGCAAGTTCAGGGAGTGAATACATTTAATAAACGAACAGAACAAAACAAGAAACACAAACAGTGCACCGACATGAAACAGCAACAATAACGACTGGGGAAGAAACCAAAGGGAGTGACATAAAGGGCAGCTAATCAAGGAGGTGATGTTGTAAAGGTGAGTGTCATTATGCACATAACGCTGGTGACAGGTGTGCGCCCTAACGAGCAGCCTGGTGACCTAGAGGCCGGAGAAGAAGCACATGTGACAGTAGACATTGTTAATGTTGTAAATGATTATTGTAGCTGGATACGGCAGATTTTTTATGGAATATCTACATAGGCGTACAGAGGCCCATTATCAGCAACCATCACTCCTGTGTTCCAATGCCATGTTGTGTTAGCTAATCCAAGTTTATCATTTTATCAGTTCTGACCGGTGCAAAAAACACTAACCAGAAAATAACCACCCACAAACACAGGTGGGAACAGGCTACCTAAGTATGATTCTCAATCAGAGACAACGATAGACAGCTGCCTCTGATTGAGAACCATACCAGGCCAAACACACAGAAATACAAAACAAGGACAACATAGAACACCAGACATAGAATGCCCAGCCAAACTCACGCCCTGACCAACCAAAATAGAGACATAAAAAGGATCTCTACAGTCAGGGCGTGACATACAATTGCTCAGAGAAAAATATTTTGTTTAACAATACAGTTTTTTCCAACTGCTTACACACAAAATCCTTTCATGTCACACGATTTTTTGAAACCTCTCACTCAAAAAACTACACACCAAATATCCAAAACCATAAGCTATTTATCAGCCTTTGACTCAGTTGTCAATTGCATAAAACACTTTTTTCAAAACACTACACACAATTCTCTACCTAAAACACAAAAATCTAACAGGAAGTGACTTGCGTTCCTTTTCCAAACACAACCAATCAAAATGCTACACTTATTCACCAGGTCACACACACACTCCTCACATGTGCAAACACTAATAGCTTAACTGATCACTAACCAATCACTGCTTTACTGTAGTATAGGCCTATAAATAGGTCAAAGGTCAGATTACCTGTTTCGATCAATGGATGCCAACAATGGACAGAGAGCAAGAGGAGTAGGAGGGAGAGGAAGAGGAAGAAGAGGACGAGGGCAAAGAAGAGAAGGAAGGAGAGCCATCTCTGATGAGATTAGGGCAACACTTGTTGATCATGTGATCAACCACGGTTTGACCATGAGAGAGGCTGGACTGAGAGTCCAGCCCAACTTGAGTCGATTTACAGTGGCGTCCATAATTCGAACCTTCAGAAATGAGAACAGGTATGCAACTATCTAATGACTATTTTAGCATTACAGTAATGTACTGTAAAATACGTATGACTGCATAGTATTGCATAAACATTTGTAACTCTAAACCATCCATTTACTGCACTGCATTGAATGAATGAGGTTGGTTATTAACATGCTATACTACATTTTTTTGTACATTGTTTACAGTTCCTATGCTGAACACATACTGTGTTTGAATTCTGTACAGAGTGGAAAGGCAAAGACATCATGGAGGACGAGGACGCTTGTTTACAGATGTACAAGAGACTGCAATTATAAATATGGTTTTGGCCAACAATGCAATTAGGATTCGAGAGATAAGAGAGCATATCTTGAATAATGACACCATATTTAACAACATCAATGCTGTAAGCCTGTCGACCATACAACGCATCCTCCAACGGCACCGAGTGACGATGAAACAACTTTACAAGGTGCCAATTGAGAGAAACTCTGACAGAGTCAAGAATATGCGACATGACTTTGTAGAGGTATGGATGCAACACTACTTCCAGTACTTCAGACATACCATATTTACTCATCTGTATATCCTCTTGTCTGTTACAGAGAGTATTGGAGCTGGATGCCCATGTAATTCGCCATGAATTTATTTATGTGGATGAGGTTGGCTTCAACCTCACCAAAACCAGGCGCCGTGGAAGAAATGTAATAGGACAGAGGGCAATTACCAATGTCCCTGGACTGCGTGGGGGTAATATAACTATGTGTGCTGCCATCACTCAAAACGGGGTCCTCCATCACAATGCCACACTGGCATTGTGATGCCAGTACAACACTGGCCATATGCTCACTTTTCTGGATGCAATTTACACAATGCTTGTTCCTGATCCAGATCAGGAGCCTGCTAGATTTGTGGTTTTATGGGACAATGTTAGTTTTGACCGGGCTGTTCTGGTCCAAAACTGGTTTGCCACCCATCCACAATTTGTAGTTTTGTACCTACCCCCATATTCACCTTTTCTAAATCCAATAGAGGAATTCTTCTCAGCCTGGTGCTGGAAAGTGTATGATCGCCAACCCTATGCCCGCATGCCGCTTCTCCAGGCAATGGAGGACGCATGTGGGGACATAGAGGTTGCCTCTGTCCAAGGTACGCCATGCTAGGAGATACTTCCCTCGATGTTTGGCAAGAGAAAACGTATCTTGTGATGTGGACGAAGTATTGTGGCCAGACCCAGGCCGGAGAAGAGATGAAGCGTAGCTTAGCACTGGTGACTGCCCCCCCTACAAATTCCTGGACTGCCCCCCCCCGGGACCCCCCACACACAATTGTGTTCTTTACTGTATTCTAAAGAATATACTTTTGGTTTACATATGTTTATGGTTTTGTTGTATGCTACTGTATACAACAGTAATGTTTGGCCTAATAAATATTTTCTGTTTCTACATTGCATTGGTGTTTACAGTGTACTCGTTAAACCTCTCAGCAGATTACTTTCACTGTAGAACATTGTATTGAAATGTAGATATAAGCCTATGAAAGACCAAAGAGCTTTAGATTTAGAACAACAGTGTTTACATGGTATATCCAAAAATGTACTATTATGAAAGCAGTGTTTGCCATTTGATGCAAATGCTTCATTCTGACATGTGTTTATGGCATTTTGAATGCAGTGTTACATTTTGAAGGAGATGTGAGGCATTTTGCATTTTGTGTGTGCAGTTTTGGGAATTGTGTGTAGAGTTTTGGAAACGTGTGTAAGCAGTTGGAAAAAACTGTAAATAATGAATTTCCTCTGAAAGGAAGGGGTCCAAATTATTGTGAATAATGTTGAGTGAGAAAGTTACAGAGGGTCAAATATCATACCCCCTGGACATGCTTACCTCCCCTGATAATTGGTAATGGTGAGAGGTTAACATGTCTTGGGGGTATGATCTTTGACCATCTTTAACTTTCTCACTCATCCTTATTCACGATTCATTCAGGATTATCTGTAATCATGGTAGCATCCTCATTAATGTAGAAGTGTTTAGAAACATATATTCTTATTTTTAATAAAACTGACTCAAATGACACAATGTTATATACCATTCATTTTTATTGGACTCCAAATAATCTGAAACAAAACCAAAAGTAAACAGCAAATGCATCCAATGAGTCACAAGCTTGATGTAGTGTCACACCCTGACCATAGTTTGCTTTGTATGTTTCTATGTTTTTTTGGTCAGGGTGTGATCTGAGTGGGCATTCTATGTTGTATGTCTTGTTTGTCTATTTCTATGTGTTTGGCCTGATATGGTTCTCAATCAGAGGCAGGTGTTAGTCGTTGTCTCTGATTGGGAACCATATTTAGGTAGCCTTTTTTCACCTGGGTTTCGTGGGTGGTTGTCTTCCGTGTCTGTGTGTTCCACACGGAACTGTTTCGGTTTTCGTTCGTTCAATTTATTGTTTTGTATTTCAGTGTTCAGTTTGTTCTATTAAAGTTTCATCATGAACACTTACCACGCTGCGCTTTGGTCCTCCTCTCTTTCTCCAGACAAAGATCGTTACATGTAGTCATTGATGTAGTCATTGATGTAGTCATTGAGCGCTAAGAATATGGAACTATTGATTACTTTATTGATAAGAATCTTTAAGGGTGTCAACTTTTTTTTAGATTTTTTTTTCTTTTCTTGTTAAATAAAATCTCTTCCTCTGAGCAATTGTATTAGCATAATATAATTTATTGGAGCATACAAGATAGCTCAGTATTTTAATTATTTCATACAATCATTATTGCTAATCTTTATCAAGGTGTCAATAAATTCACAGCAAGTGGACGGACGTTATAGGAGGCCTTCAGATACTGCAGCTCGTATGGTTGGATGTCATAGGCCTGTATCTAAGATATTTAGAGAGAGGGGGGTGGTCGTAAAGACAGAAGAGGTTGGTTTCAATGTGTTTAAGAGCCTTGGCAAAGACAGGAGCCTCTGTATCTGTGGTAGCTGCGGGATAGATGATAGTGTGTGTGTGTTTTGTGTGTGTGTGTGTGGCATCTGATGGACAGCTTAACGCCTGTCCTTATTAAAAAGATGAGCAACATGTTATATGCAGGAGGAGGTCAACAGTGTGTACGAGTATCGGAGTACAGTATCTATTAGGAGTGCAACAGAGAGATTTGGGGAATCCTAATATGAAATGTTCCTGGCTACATTCCTAACTTTTGACCAAATTGCATTGAATACTTTCTGGTTACACAGCACATGTTGATCAATGTGTGGAAATGCCAAAGTGGCCTTCAGTCTAACTTTATAATAGTCAGTTATTCAATTATGCTTCTCTTCATACCAGGTGTATGTGGGGGTTTTCCCATTCAGAGTGTGTGTGTGCGTGTGCATGTGTGTGTGTGTGTGTGTGTGTGTGTGTGTGTGTGTGTGCGTGTGTGTGCGCGTGTGTATGTTCCTCTAAGCATAGCCCAACACACAGACAGGAAGTGAGTCACAGGAAGTGAGGATAATCTCTGGATGAAAAACAAACAGAATGTGACAGCTCCTCTTTTCACAATCACAAAATACACCCCTCCCTCCAACTGTCACGCCATCCATGTTTCCCGTAAGGCCACAGTCATGAAGGAGAGGCGCCATTCAACCAGAACAAACCTGACAAGTCAACCTAAAATGATGAATGTGTCATTTTCATACAGAATGTAAAACAATGTTTATCAAGGGCTGAATCTTAATGCAAACTCCCATTGACATTCAAGTTAAGCTTTTACAAGTCAGGATTAGCCTCCAAGGGAGTAAGAATAAGGGCTGCTAGTCTCGACTCGGAAGGAACTGTCTGTGTTTTAGGAGGTATGGTGTAGTTGGAGGTGTTTGTTGTGTGTGTGTGTGTGTGTGTGTGTGTGTGTGTGTGTGTGTGTGTGTGTGTGTGTGTGTGTGTGTGTGTGTGTGTGTGTGTGTGTGTGTGTGTGTGTGTGTGTGTGTGTGTGTGTGTGTGTGTGTGTGTGTGTGTGTGTGTGTGTGTGTGTGTGTGTACAGTAACTGGGTAAGGGGGCTGACAGTGCCAAGCTGTTCTAGTCTGCCTGGAGACACTAGGGGACATATATTTATATAAAATTCTGGACCAACCAGGCACTCTGTTGCAAGGCAAGGTAACACCCCCAGAACTCATACACAAACACACACACACACATACACAAACACGCAGCGCTGACGCACACACAGACTTCAACCACATCCAGATCATATCCCAAATATTACACACATTCCACAACAACCTCAGATCGTATTGGTCATATCACATGCATCCAGTAAGAATTTACACGATGGATGACTCGAGTTGACCTACACGTTGACCTACACACTCCATAAAAACTCTAACACCAGTGGGAACACAGTCCCCAGGGTTGGCACAGTTGACCACCACCAGGCTCCAAGGTCTTAAATCTTCTCCTCAGCGGATCCAGTTCCATCTCAGTATGTAGTGCTATGCCAAATGCCAGCTGGGTGAATCAGCACTAACTGGGAGTATTACCCTGGCTCTGTGTTTGGTAGTCCTTTCAACATTAACATTGGGCAGCAGTGGGTATAGTTGGTAGAGCTGAGACACACAATACAGTTATTTTGAGTACTGTGTGCTATACGATAACTGGATCCACTTAAAAAGAAGTAAGAAGATTACTTAGACTTCTGTAGCATGACCGTCAAAAATAATGATATGTGTTACACCCACTTTCCTTCCTTTGGAACTCACTACTGCTGACCCTGTGCGGAGTTCATAGCGCTCACTGCACAGGCATTGGCCAGTATCCTGGAAGAGGTCAGCAGGCTCCACCAATCAATCACTCAGGTCTGAACAGGTATTCAAAACAGGAGACAAGAAGGGTTAGGGCTATGGATATGGTCATGGTTGGGCCAGGGTGTGAACATGAAGCTAGGGTTAGGACTAGGGTTAGGGTTGGGCCAGGGTGTGAACATGAAGCTAGGGTTAGGACTAGGGTTAGGGTTGGGCTAGGGTGTGAACATGAAGCTAGGGTTAGGACTAGGGTTAGGGTTGGGCTAAGGTGTGGACATGAAGCTAGGGTTAGGACTAGGGTTAGGGTTGGGCCAGGGTGTGGACATGAAGCTAGGGGGGTTAGGGCTAGGACTAGGGTTAGGGTTGGGCCACGGTGTGGACATGAAGCTAGGGGGGTTAGGGCTAGGACTAGGGTTAGGGCCAGGGTTAGGGTTAGGGTGGGGCCAGGGTGTGGACATGAAGTTAGGGTTGGGCCAGGGTGTGGACATGAAGCTAGGGGGGTTAGGGCTAGGACTAGGCTTAGGGCCAGGGTTAGGGTTAGGACTAGGGTTAGGGTAGGGCCAGGGCCAGGGTGTGGACATGAAGCTAGGGTTAGGGTTAGGACTAGGGTTAGGGTAGGGCCAGGGTGTGGACATGAAGCTAGGGTTAGGGTTAGGACTAGGGTTAGGGTAGGGCCAGGGTGTGGACATGAAGCTAGGGTTAGGGTTAGGACTAGGGTTAGGGTAGGGCCAGGGTGTGGACATGAAGCTAGGGTTAGGGTTAGGACTGAGCAAAGCCCCACTGTCAGAAGAGGAAAATGAAGAATGCAACCCCCAAAAATCAGAACTAGCCATGTCAGAGTCCGAAATATAAACATGATTATTTTTCATGCACTTTTCTCTCTATGCGCATTCTGACTGTGCTATTCACTCACTATTCGTTGGGGGTGGAGATCAAAGAAACGAAGGTGTGTCTACATATACTAGTATTCTGACCTTGACTTCATTCCCTCATAATTCCACCACCTTCATGTGCGATGAGACCATGAATAAGGTTTACCGAATCTGTCGGTTTCAAGTGGAACAACATCAACTTTCTTTTCCCCTCTAGAAATAACACAATTCTCCATGCACTGCACATCACAATCTAATAAGAACTAGTAATAAGAGCTCGGTAAACGAGTAAAGAGTTTGTAGAAGGGGATTGTAAATATAAATAACAGTTGTTTTTGATCTATTTACCTTCAAATCAATGGAAACAAATGTGAAACCAGTCATATGGCAGCAAACTGAAGCATATCAACATAACAGCTTCTCCAAAGTGAAGGCTATGAAATGCTAGCTTTAGGGATGAAATTTGATTTGGAGACCCAAGATACAGGCCTCTGTAGCCATGCGCAAATGACAGTACAGCGCCAAAAATACCCTGTTGATTTATGATTTCTGAAATGTTTTAAACTTCTTCTTAATAGGGGGCGCTGTTTTCACTTTGGGGAAAAATCGTGCCCAATTTAAACGGCCTCGTACTCTATTCTAGATCATACAATATGCATATTATTATTACTATTGGATAGAAAACACTCTCAAGTTTCTAAAACTGTTTGAATTATATCTGTGAGTAAAACAGAACTCATTTGGCAGCAAACTTCCAGACAGGAAGTGAAAAATCTGAAAACGAGGCTCTGTTTCAGGGCCTGCCTATTGAATTGCCTTATATTTATGGATATGCATGCACTGCATACGCCTTACACTAGATGTCAACAGGCAGTGGAAGGTGGAATGGGGTGTCTAGCTTGATCTGAGGTCGAACAAGAGCTTTTGGAATGACGTGTCCAGAATTTCCTTTCTCTACCTAGGCGCGGGAAGCACCTCCATATTGTCTTATGATAAGCGTTCGGTATACACGGCTAATATCTCCGGCTATGATTTTATTTGATATATGTGATAATAACATCGTAAAGAATGTTTTTTCAACCGAGTTTTATCAGATTATTTAACGTTTATTGGGACTTTTGGAGTTTTCCGTTCTCTGCGTCGAGAGAAATTGGGAACGTCATCAACATTGGCTAGCATTGTGGCACGAATTCGACAGGAGAAAAGGACATTCTAAAACCAAACAACGATTTATTCTTGACCAAGGACTCCTTGTACAAGATTCTGATGGAAGCTCAGCAAAAGTAAGAACAATTTATGATGTTATTTCGTATTTCTGTGTAAAATGTTGAGTCCTATTATCCGCCGTTTTGGCGGGCGCTGTCTCGCTATAACGTAAGCTGTTTGTTATGGTGAAGTTATTTAAAAAAATCTAACACGGCGGTTGCATTAAGAACCAGTGTATCTTTCATTTGCTGTCCAACATGTATTTTTTAGTAAAGTTTATGATGAGTTCTTTGGTCAGATTAGGTGAGTGTCCAAAATAGCTCCGGACATTCTGGTGAATCGATGCTACATATTCACAATGTATAACCACGGTTTGCAGCTCTAAATATGCACATTTTCGAACAAAACATAAGTGTATTGTATAACCTGATGTTATAAGACTGTCATCTGATGAAGTTGGTCAAGGTTAGTGATTAATTTGATATCTTTTGCTGGTTTTTGCGATCGCTACCTTTTGCTGCTAATAAATGCATTTGTGTGTTTGGCTATTGTGGTAAGCTAATATAATGCTATATTGTGTTTTCGCTGTAAAACACTTAAAAAATCGGAAATATTGGCTGGATTCACAAGATGTTTATCTTTCATTTGCTGTACACCATGTATTTTTCATAAATGTTTTATGATGAGTATTTAGGTATTTCATGTTGCTCTCTGTAATTATTCTGGCTGCTTTGGTGATATTTTTGATGGTAGCTGCAATGTAAAACTATGATTTATACCTCAAATATGCACATTTTCGAACAAAACATAGATGTATTGTATAACATGTTATAAGACTGTCATCTGATGAAGTTCTTTCTTGGTTAGTGACTAATTATATCTCTATTTGGTCGGTTTTGTGATAGCTACCTATGCGGTCGAAAAATTGTGAAAATATGCAGTTGAGTCTTTTGCTATTGTGGTTAGCTAATAGAAATACATATTGTGTTTTCGCTGTAAAACATTTTAAAAATCGGAAATGATGGCTGGATTCACAAGATGTTTATCTTTCATTTGCTGTATTGGACTTGTGATTTCATGAAAATTATATTATATGATATCCCTGTCGCGTTAGGCTAGGCTATGCTAGTCAGCTTTTTTGATGAGGAGGATCCCGGATCCGGGAGAGAGAAGCAGTAGAGGATTTATGATATGCCCAGACTTTTCATTGTATTTTTTAAAAACAATTTGTACTGTGTTAAATATTAGACACTATTGGTAGCCACCGTCAGTTAAACCATCGTCAGTTACACCCACTGCCAGGTAAAGCACCATCAGTTATACCCACTGTCATTTATACCACCATCAGTTATACCCACTGTCATTGATACCACCATCAGTTATACCCACTGTCAGGTATACCACCATCAGTTACACCCACTGTCAGTTATACCACCATCAGTTATACCCACTGTCAGTTATACCCACTGTCAGGTATACCACCATCAGTTACACCCACTGTCATGTATACCACCATCAGTTATATCCACTGTCAGTTACACCACCATCAGTTATACCCACTGTCAGTTATACCACCATCAGTTATACCCACTGTCAGTTATACCACCATCAGTTATACCCACTGTCAGTTATACCACCATCAGTTATACCCACTGTCAGTTATACCACCATCAGTTATACCCACTGTCATTTATACCACCATCAGTTATACCCACTGTCATGTATACCACCATCAGTTATACCACCATCAGTTATACCCACTGTCATGTATACCACCATCAGTTATACCACCATCAGTTATACCAACAGTCATTTATACCACCATCAGTTATATCCACTGTCAGTTATACCACCATCAGTTATACCACCATCAGTTATACCCACAGTCATTTATACCACCATCAGTTATATCCACTGTCAGTTATACCACCATCAGTTATACCACCATCAGTTATACCCACAGTCATTTATACCACCATCAGTTATATCCACTGTCAGTTATACCACCATCAGTTATACCACCATCAGTTATACCACCATCAGTTATACCCACAGTCATTTATACCACCATCAGTTATACCCACTGTCAGTTATACCACCATCAGTTATACCCACTGTCATTTATACCACCATCAGTTATACCCACTGTCAGTTATACCACCATCAGTTATACCCACTGTCAGTTATACCACCATCAGTTATACCCACTGTCAGTTATACCACCATCAGTTATACCCACTGTCAGTTATACCCACCATCAGTTATACCCACTGTCAGTTATACCACCATCAGTTATTCCCACTGTCAGTTATACCACCATCAGTTATACCCACTGTCATGTATACCACCATCAGTTATACCCACTGTCATTTATACCACCATCAGTTATACCCACTGTCATGTATACCACCATCAGTTATACCCACTGTCATTTATACCACCATCAGTTATACCCGCTGTCAGTTATACCACCATCAGTTATACCCACTGTAATTTATACCACCATCAGTTATACCCACTGTCAGTTATACCCACCATCAGTTATACCCACTGTCAGTTATACCACCATCAGTTATACCCGCTGTCAGTTATACCACCATCAGTTATACCCACTGTCATTTATACCACCATCAGTTATACCCACTGTCATTTATACCACCATCAGTTATACCCACTGTCATGTATACCACCATCAGTTATACCCACTGTCATTTATACCACCATCAGTTATACCCACTGTCATTTATACCACCATCAGTTATACCCACTGTCATGTGTACCACCATCAGTTATACCCACTGTCATTTATACCACCATCAGTTATACCCGCTGTCAGTTATACCCACCATCAGTTATACCCACTGTCATTTACACCACCATCAGTTATACCCACTGTCATTTATATCACCATCAGTTATACCCACTGTCATGTATACCACCATCAGTTATATCCACTGTCAGTTATACCACCATCAGTTATACCCACTGTCATTTATACCACCATCAGTTATACCCACTGGTAGTTAAACCACCATCAGTTATACCCACTGTCAGTTATACCACCATCAGTTATACCCACTGTCAGGTATACCACCATCAGTTATACCCACTGTCATGTATACCACCATCAGTTATACCCACTGTCATTTATACCACCATCAGTTATACCCACTGTCATGTATACCACCATCAGTTATACCCGCTGTCAGTTATACCCGCTGTCATTTATACCACCATCAGTTATACCCACTGTCATTTATACCACCATCAGTTATACCCACTGTCATTTATACCACCATCAGTTATACCCACTGTCAGTTATACCCACTGTCATTTATACCACCATCAGTTATACCCACTGTCATTTATACCACCATCAGTTATACCCGCTGTCAGTTATACCCACTGTCATTTATACCACCATCAGTTATACCCACTGTCATTTATACCACCATCAGTTATACCCACTGTCATTTATACCACCATCAGTTATACCCGCTGTCAGTTATACCCGCTGTCAGTTATACCCACTGTCAGTTATACCACCATCAGTTATACCCACTGTCAGTTATACCACCATCAGTTATACCCACTGTCATGTATACCACCATCAGTTATACCCACTGTCAGTTAAACCACCATCAGTTATACCCACTGTCAGTTATACCACCATCAGTTATACCCACTGTCATGTATACCACCATCAGTTATACCCACTGTCATTTATACCACCATCAGTTATACCCGCTGTCAGTTATACCCGCTGTCAGTTATACCCACTGTCAGTTATACCCACTGTCATGTATACCACCATCAGTTATACCCACTGTCAGTTATACCACCATCAGTTATACCCACTGTCATTTATACCACCATCAGTTATACCCACTGTCATTTATACCACCATCAGTTATACCCACTGTCAGTTATACCACCATCAGTTATACCCACTGTCAGTTATACCACCATCAGTTATACCCACTGTCAGTTATACCACCATCAGTTATACCCACTGTCATTTATACCACCATCAGTTATACCCACTGTCATTTATACCACCATCAGTTATACCCACTGTCAGTTATACCACCATCAGTTATACCCACTGTCAGTTATACCACCATCAGTTATACCCACTGTCAGTTATACCACCATCAGTTATACCCACTGTCAGTTATAACCACCGTCAGTTATACCCACTGTCATTTATACCACCATCAGTTATACCCACTGTCAGTTATACCACCATCAGTTATACCCACTGTCAGTTATACCACCATCAGTTATACCCACTGTCATTTATACCACCGTCAGTTATACCCACTGTCATTTATACCACCATCAGTTATACCCACTGTCAGTTATACCCACCATCAGTTATACCCACTGTCAGTTATACCACCATCAGTTATACCCACTGTCATTTATACCACCATCAGTTATACCCACTGTCAGTTATACCACCATCAGTTATACCCACTGTCAGTTATACCACCATCAGTTATACCCACTGGTAGTTAAACCACCATCAGTTATACCCACTGTCATGTATACCACCATCAGTTATACCCACTGTCAGTTATACCACCATCAGTTATACCCACTGTCATTTATACCACCATCAGTTATACCCACTGTCAGTTATACCACCATCAGTTATACCCACTGTCAGTTATACCACCATCAGTTATACCCACTGTCAGTTATACCACCATCAGTTATACCCACTGTCAGTTATACCACCATCAGTTATACCCACTGTCATGTATACCACCATCAGTTATACCCACTGTCAGTTATACCACCATCAGTTATACCCACTGTCATGTATACCACCATCAGTTATACCCACTGTCATTTATACCACCATCAGTTATACCCACTGTCATGTTATACCACCATCAGTTATACCCACTGTCAGTTATACCACCATCAGTTATACCCACTGTCATTTATACCACCATCAGTTATACCCACTGTCATATATACCACCATCAGTTATACCCACTGTCAGTTATACCACCATCAGTTATACCCGCTGTCAGTTATACCACCATCAGTTATACCCACTGTCAGTTATACCACCATCAGTTATACCCACTGTCATTTATACCACCATCAGTTATACCCACTGTCATGTATACCACCATCAGTTATACCCACTGTCATTTATACCACCATCAGTTATACCCACTGTCAGTTATACCACCACCAGTTATACCCACTGTCAGTTATACCACCATCAGTTATACCCACTGTCATTTATACCACCATCAGTTATACCCACTGTCATGTATACCACCATCAGTTATACCCACTGTCATTTATACCACCATCAGTTATACCCACTGTCAGTTATACCACCATCAGTTATACCCACTGTCATTTATACCACCATCAGTTATACCCACTGTCAGTTATACCACCATCAGTTATACCCACTGTCAGTTATACCACCATCAGTTATACCCACTGTCAGTTATACCACCATCAGTTATACCCACTGTCAGTTATACCACCATCAGTTATACCCACTGTCAGTTATACCACCATCAGTTATACCCACTGTCAGTTATACCACCATCAGTTATACCCACTGTCATTTATACCACCATCAGTTATACCCACTGTCAGTTATACCCACTGTCATTTATACCACCATCAGTTATACCCACTGTCATTTATACCACCATCAGTTATACCCGCTGTCAGTTATACCCACTGTCATTTATACCACCATCAGTTATACCCACTGTCATTTATACCACCATCAGTTATACCCACTGTCATTTATACCACCATCAGTTATACCCGCTGTCAGTTATACCCGCTGTCAGTTATACCCACTGTCAGTTATACCACCATCAGTTATACCCACTGTCAGTTATACCACCATCAGTTATACCCACTGTCATGTATACCACCATCAGTTATACCCACTGTCAGTTAAACCACCATCAGTTATACCCACTGTCAGTTATACCACCATCAGTTATACCCACTGTCATGTATACCACCATCAGTTATACCCACTGTCATTTATACCACCATCAGTTATACCCGCTGTCAGTTATACCCGCTGTCAGTTATACCCACTGTCAGTTATACCCACTGTCATGTATACCACCATCAGTTATACCCACTGTCAGTTATACCACCATCAGTTATACCCACTGTCATGTATACCACCATCAGTTATACCCACTGTCAGTTATACCACCATCAGTTATATCCACTGTCAGTTATACCACCGTCAGTTATACCCACAGTAATTTATACCACCATCAGTTATACCCACTGTCATTTATACCACCATCAGTTATACCCACTGTCAGTTATACCACCATCAGTTATACCCACTGTCAGTTATACCACCATCAGTTATACCCACTGTCAGTTATACCACCATCAGTTATACCCACTGTCAGTTATACCACCATCAGTTATACCCACTGTCATTTATACCCACCATCAGTTATACCCACTGTCAGTTATACCACCATCAGTTATACCCACTGTCAGTTATACCACCATCAGTTATACCCACTGTCATTTATACCACCATCAGTTATACCCGCTGTCAGTTATACCACCATCAGTTATACCCGCTGTCAGTTATACCACCATCAGTTATACCCACTGTCAGTTATACCACCATCAGTTATACCCACTGTCATTTATACCACCATCAGTTATACCCACTGTCAGTTATACCGCCATCAGTTATACCCACTGTCAGTTATACCACCATCAGTTATACCCGCTGTCAGTTATACCCGCTGTCAGTTATACCCACTGTCAGTTATACCACCATCAGTTATACCAACTGTCAGTTATACCACCATCAGTTATACCCACTGTCAGTTATACCACCATCAGTTATACCCACTGTCATTTATACCACCATCAGTTATACCCACCGTCAGTTGTACCACCATCAGTTATACCCACTGTCAGTTATACCACCATCAGTTATACCCGCTGTCAGTTATACCCGCTGTCAGTTATACCCACTGTCAGTTATACCACCATCAGTTATACCCACTGTCATGTATACCACCATCAGTTATACCCACTGTCAGTTATACCACCATCAGTTATACCCACTGTCAGTTATACCACCATCAGTTATACCCACTGTCAGTTATACCACCATCAGTTATACCCACTGTCATGTATACCACCATCAGTTATACCCACTGTCATTTATACCACCATCAGTTATACCCGCTGTCAGTTATACCCGCTGTCAGTTATACCCACTGTCAGTTATACCACCATCAGTTATACCCACTGTCATGTATACCACCATCAGTTATACCCACTGTCATGTATACCACCATCAGTTATACCCACTGTCAGTTATACCCACCATCAGTTATACCCGCTGTCATTTATACCACCATCAGTTATACCCACTGTCAGTTATACCCACCATCAGTTATACCCACTGTCATTTATACCACCATCAGTTATACCCACTGTCAGTTATACCACCATCAGTTATACCCACTGGTAGTTAAACCACCATCAGTTATACCCACTGTCATGTATACCACCATCAGTTATACCCACTGTCAGTTATACCACCATCAGTTATATCCACTGTCATTTATACCACCATCAGTTATACCCACTGTCAGTTATACCACCATCAGTTATACCCACTGTCATTTATACCACCATCAGTTATACCCACTGTCAGTTATACCACCATCAGTTATACCCACTGTCAGTTATACCACCATCAGTTATACCCACTGTCATGTATACCACCATCAGTTATACCCACTGTCAGTTATACCACCATCAGTTATACCCACTGTCAGTTATACCACCATCAGTTATACCCACTGTCATTTATACCACCATCAGTTATACCCACTGTCATTTATACCACCATCAGTTATACCCACTGTCAGTTATACCGCCATCAGTTATACCCACTGTCAGTTATACCACCATCAGTTATACCCGCTGTCAGTTATACCCGCTGTCAGTTATACCCACTGTCAGTTATACCACCCTCAGTTATACCAACTGTCAGTTATACCACCATCAGTTATACCCACTGTCAGTTATACCACCATCAGTTATACCCACTGTCATTTATACCACCATCAGTTATACCCACTGTCAGTTGTACCACCATCAGTTATACCCACTGTCAGTTATACCACCATCAGTTATACCCGCTGTCAGTTATACCCGCTGTCAGTTATACCCACTGTCAGTTATACCACCATCAGTTATACCCACTGTCATGTATACCACCATCAGTTATACCCACTGTCAGTTATACCACCATCAGTTATACCCACTGTCAGTTATACCACCATCAGTTATACCCACTGTCAGTTATACCACCATCAGTTATACCCACTGTCATGTATACCACCATCAGTTATACCCACTGTCATTTATACCACCATCAGTTATACCCGCTGTCAGTTATACCCGCTGTCAGTTATACCCACTGTCAGTTATACCACCATCAGTTATACCCACTGTCATGTATACCACCATCAGTTATACCCACTGTCATGTATACCACCATCAGTTATACCCACTGTCAGTTATACCCACCATCAGTTATACCCGCTGTCATTTATACCACCATCAGTTATACCCACTGTCAGTTATACCCACCATCAGTTATACCCACTGTCATTTATACCACCATCAGTTATACCCACTGTCAGTTATACCACCATCAGTTATACCCACTGGTAGTTAAACCACCATCAGTTATACCCACTGTCATGTATACCACCATCAGTTATACCCACTGTCAGTTATACCACCATCAGTTATATCCACTGTCATTTATACCACCATCAGTTATACCCACTGTCAGTTATACCACCATCAGTTATACCCACTGTCATTTATACCACCATCAGTTATACCCACTGTCAGTTATACCACCATCAGTTATACCCACTGTCAGTTATACCACCATCAGTTATACCCACTGTCATGTATACCACCATCAGTTATACCCACTGTCAGTTATACCACCATCAGTTATACCCACTGTCATGTATACCACCATCAGTTATACCCACTGTCATTTATACCACCATCAGTTATACCCACTGTCAGTTATACCACCATCAGTTATACCCACTGTCAGTTATACCACCATCAGTTATACCCACTGTCATTTATACCACCATCAGTTATACCCACTGTCATGTATACCACCATCAGTTATACCCACTGTCAGTTATACCACCATCAGTTATACCCGCTGTCAGTTATACCACCATCAGTTATACCCACTGTCAGTTATACCACCATCAGTTATACCCACTGTCATTTATACCACCATCAGTTATACCCACTGTCATGTATACCACCATCAGTTATACCCACTGTCATTTATACCACCATCAGTTATACCCACTGTCAGTTATACCACCACCAGTTATACCCACTGTCAGTTATACCACCATCAGTTATACCCACTGTCATTTATACCACCATCAGTTATACCCACTGTCATGTATACCACCATCAGTTATACCCACTGTCATTTATACCACCATCAGTTATACCCACTGTCAGTTATACCACCATCAGTTATACCCACTGTCATTTATACCACCATCAGTTATACCCACTGTCAGTTATACCACCATCAGTTATACCCACTGTCAGTTATACCACCATCAGTTATACCCACTGTCAGTTATACCACCATCAGTTATACCCACTGTCAGTTATACCACCATCAGTTATACCCACTGTCAGTTATACCACCATCAGTTATACCCACTGTCAGTTATACCACCATCAGTTATACCCACTGTCATTTATACCACCATCAGTTATACCCACTGTCATGTATACCACCATCAGTTATACCCACTGTCATTTATACCACCATCAGTTATACCCACTGTCAGTTATACCACCACCAGTTATACCCACTGTCAGTTATACCACCATCAGTTATACCCACTGTCATTTATACCACCATCAGTTATACCCACTGTCATTTATACCACCATCAGTTATACCCACTGTCAGTTATACCACCATCAGTTATACCCACTGTCAGTTATACCACCATCAGTTATACCCACTGTCAGTTATACCACCATCAGTTATACCCACTGTCATTTATACCACCATCAGTTATACCCACTGTCATTTATACCACCATCAGTTATACCCACTGTCAGTTATACCACCATCAGTTATACCCACTGTCAGTTATACCACCATCAGTTATACCCACTGTCAGTTATACCACCATCAGTTATACCCACTGTCAGTTATAACCACCGTCAGTTATACCCACTGTCATTTATACCACCATCAGTTATACCCACTGTCAGTTATACCACCATCAGTTATACCCACTGTCAGTTATACCACCATCAGTTATACCCACTGTCATTTATACCACCGTCAGTTATACCCACTGTCATTTATACCACCATCAGTTATACCCACTGTCAGTTATACCCACCATCAGTTATACCCACTGTCAGTTATACCACCATCAGTTATACCCACTGTCATTTATACCACCGTCAGTTATACCCACTGTCATTTATACCACCATCAGTTATACCCACTGTCAGTTATACCACCATCAGTTATACCCACTGTCAGTTATACCACCATCAGTTATACCCACTGGTAGTTAAACCACCATCAGTTATACCCACTGTCAGTTATACCACCATCAGTTATACCCACTGTAAGTTATACCACCATCAGTTATACCCACTGTCATGTATACCACCATCAGTTATACCCACTGTCAGTTATACCACCATCAGTTATACCCACTGTCATGTATACCACCATCAGTTATACCCACTGTCATTTATACCACCATCAGTTATACCCACTGTCAGTTATACCACCATCAGTTATACCCACTGTCAGTTATACCACCATCAGATATACCCACTGTCATTTATACCACCATCAGTTATACCCACTGTCATGTATATCACCATCAGTTATACCCACTGTCAGTTATACAACCATCAGTTATACCCGCTGTCAGTTATACCACCATCAGTTATACCCACTGTCAGTTATACCACCATCAGTTATACCCACTGTCATTTATACCACCATCAGTTATACCCACTGTCATGTATACCACCATCAGTTATACCCACTGTCATTTATACCACCATCAGTTATACCCACTGTCAGTTATACCACCACCAGTTATACCCACTGTCAGTTATACCACCATCAGTTATACCCACTGTCATTTATACCACCATCAGTTATACCCACTGTCATGTATACCACCATCAGTTATACCCACTGTCATTTATACCACCATCAGTTATACCCACTGTCAGTTATACCACCATCAGTTATACCCACTGTCATTTATACCACCATCAGTTATACCCACTGTCAGTTATACCACCATCAGTTATACCCACTGTCAGTTATACCACCATCAGTTATACCCACTGTCAGTTATACCACCATCAGTTATACCCACTGTCAGTTATACCACCATCAGTTATACCCACTGTCATTTATACCACCATCAGTTATACCCACTGTCAGTTATACCACCATCAGTTATACCCACTGTCATGTTAACCACCATTAGTTATACCCACTGTCAGTTATACCACCATCAGTTATACCCGCTGTCATTTATACCACCATCAGTTATACCCACTGTCAGTTATACCACCATCAGTTATACCCACTGTCATTTATACCACCATCAGTTATACCCACTGTCATGTATACCACCATCAGTTATACCCACTGTCATTTATACCACCATCAGTTATACCCACTGTCAGTTATACCACCACCAGTTATACCCACTGTCAGTTATACCACCATCAGTTATACCCACTGTCATTTATACCACCATCAGTTATACCCACTGTCATTTATACCACCATCAGTTATACCCACTGTCAGTTATACCACCATCAGTTATACCCACTGTCAGTTATATCCACTGTCAGTTATACCCACTGTCAGTTATACCCACTGTCAGTTATACCCACTGTCAGTTATACCCACTGTCAGTTATACCCACTGTCAGTTATACCACCACCAGTTATACCCACTGTCAGTTATACCACCACCAGTTATACCCACTGTCATTTATACCCACTGTCAGTTATATCCACTGTCAGTTATACCCACTGTCAGTTATACCCACTGTCAGTTATACCCACTGTCAGTTATACCCACTGTCAGTTATACCACCACCAGTTATACCCACTGTCAGTTATACCACCACCAGTTATACCCACTGTCAGTTATACCACCACCAGTTATACCCACTGTCATTTATACCACCATCAGTTATACCCACTGTCAGTTATACCACCATCAGTTATACCGACTGTCATTTATACCACCATCAGTTATACCCACTGTCAGTTATACCACCACCAGTTATACCCACTGTCAGTTATACCACCACCAGTTATACCCACTGTCAGTTATACCACCACCAGTTATACCTACTGTCAGTTATATCCACTGTCAGTTATACCCACTGTCAGTTATACCCACTGTCAGTTATACCCGCTGTCATTTATACCACCATCAGTTATACCCACTGTCAGTTATACCACCACCAGTTATACCCACTGTCAGTTATACCACCACCAGTTATACCCACTGTCAGTTATACCACCATCAGTTATACCCACTGTCAGTTATACCACCATCAGTTATACCCACTGTCAGTTATATCCACTGTCAGTTATACCCACTGTCAGTTATACCCACTGCCAGTTATACCCACTGTCAGTTATACCCACTGTCAGTTATACCCACTGTCAGTTATACCACCACCAGTTATACCCACTGTCAGTTATACCACCACCAGTTATACCCACTGTCATTTATACCCGCTGTCAGTTATACCACCATCAGTTATACCCACTGTCATTTACACCACCATCAGTTATACCCACTGTCAGTTATACCCACCATCAGTTATACCCACTGTCAGTTATACCACCATCAGTTATACCCGCTGTCAGTTATACCACCATCAGTTATACCCACTGTCAGTTATACCACCATCAGTTATACCCACTGTCATGTGTACCACCATCAGTTATACCCACTGTCAGTTATACCACCATCAGTTATATCCACTGTCAGTTATACCACCATCAGTTATACCCACTGTCATTTATACCACCATCAGTTATACCCGCTGTCAGTTATACCACCATCAGTTATACCCACTGTCATTTACACCACCATCAGTTATACCCACTGTCAGTTATACCCACCATCAGTTATACCCACTGTCATTTATACCACCATCAGTTATACCCGCTGTCAGTTATACCACCATCAGTTCTACCCACTGTCAGTTATTCCACCATCAGTTATACCCACTGTCAGTTATACCACCATCAGTTATATCCACTGTCATTTATACCACCATCAGTTATACCCACTGTCAGTTATACCCACCATCAGTTATACCCACTGTCATTTATACCACCATCAGTTATACCCACTGTCATTTATACCACCATCAGTTATACCCACTGTCAGTTATACCACCATCAGTTATACCCACTGTCAGTTATACCACCATCAGTTATACCCACTGTCAGTTATACCACCATCAGTTATACCCACTGTCAGTTATACCCACCATCAGTTATACCCACTGTCAGTTATACCACCATCAGTTATACCCACTGTCAGTTATACCACCATCAGTTATACCGACTGTCATGTATACCACCATCAGTTATACCCACTGTCATTTATACCACCATCAGTTATACCCACTGTCATGTATACCACCATCAGTTATACCCACTGTCATTTATACCACCATCAGTTATACCCGCTGTCAGTTATACCACCATCAGTTATACCCACTGTCATTTATACCACCATCAGTTATACCCACTGTCAGTTATACCCACCATCAGTTATACCCACTGTCAGTTATACCACCATCAGTTATACCCGCTGTCAGTTATACCACCATCAGTTATACCCACTGTCATTTATACCACCATCAGTTATACCCACTGTCAGTTATACCCACCATCAGTTATACCCACTGTCAGTTATACCACCATCAGTTATACCCGCTGTCAGTTATACCACCATCAGTTATACCCACTGTCATTTATACCACCATCAGTTATACCCACTGTCAGTTATACCCACCATCAGTTATACCCACTGTCAGTTATACCACCATCAGTTATACCCGCTGTCAGTTATACCACCATCAGTTATACCCACTGTCATTTATACCACCATCAGTTATACCCACTGTCATTTATACCACCATCAGTTATACCCACTGTCATGTATACCACCATCAGTTATACCCACTGTCATTTATACCACCATCAGTTATACCCACTGTCATTTATACCACCATCAGTTATACCCACTGTCAGTTATACCACCACCAGTTATACCCACTGTCAGTTATACCACCATCAGTTATACCCACTGTCAGTTATACCACCATCAGTTATACCCACTGTCAGTTATACCACCATCAGTTATACCCGCTGTCAGTTATACCACCATCAGTTATACCCACTGTCATTTATACCACCATCAGTTATACCCACTGTCAGTTATACCCACCATCAGTTATACCCACTGTCAGTTATACCACCATCAGTTATACCCGCTGTCAGTTATACCACCATCAGTTATACCCACTGTCATTTATACCACCATCAGTTATACCCACTGTCATTTATACCACCATCAGTTATACCCACTGTCATGTATACCACCATCAGTTATACCCACTGTCATTTATACCACCATCAGTTATACCCACTGTCAGTTATACCACCACCAGTTATACCCACTGTCAGTTATACCACCATCAGTTATACCCACTGTCAGTTATACCACCATCAGTTATACCCGCTGTCATTTATACCACCATCAGTTATACCCACTGTCAGTTATACCACCATCAGTTATACCCACTGTCATTTATACCACCATCAGTTATACCCACTGTCATGTATACCACCATCAGTTATACCCACTGTCATGTATACCACCATCAGTTATACCCACTGTCATTTATACCACCATCAGTTATACCCACTGTCATTTATACCACCATCAGTTATACCCACTGTCAGTTATACCACCACCAGTTATACCCACTGTCAGTTATACCACCATCAGTTATACCCACTGTCAGTTATACCACCATCAGTTATACCCACTGTCAGTTATACCACCATCAGTTATACCCGCTGTCAGTTATACCACCATCAGTTATACCCACTGTCATTTATACCACCATCAGTTATACCCACTGTCAGTTATACCCACCATCAGTTATACCCACTGTCAGTTATACCACCATCAGTTATACCCGCTGTCAGTTATACCACCATCAGTTATACCCACTGTCATTTATACCACCATCAGTTATACCCACTGTCATTTATACCACCATCAGTTATACCCACTGTCATGTATACCACCATCAGTTATACCCACTGTCATTTATACCACCATCAGTTATACCCACTGTCAGTTATACCACCACCAGTTATACCCACTGTCAGTTATACCACCATCAGTTATACCCACTGTCAGTTATACCACCATCAGTTATACCCGCTGTCATTTATACCACCATCAGTTATACCCACTGTCAGTTATACCACCATCAGTTATACCCACTGTCATTTATACCACCATCAGTTATACCCACTGTCATGTATACCACCATCAGTTATACCCACTGTCATTTATACCACCATCAGTTATACCCACTGTCAGTTATACCACCACCAGTTATACCCACTGTCAGTTATACCACCATCAGTTATACCCACTGTCATTTATACCACCATCAGTTATACCCACTGTCATTTATACCACCATCAGTTATACCCACTGTCAGTTATACCACCATCAGTTATACCCACTGTCAGTTATATCCACTGTCAGTTATACCCACTGTCAGTTATACCCACTGTCAGTTATACCCACTGTCAGTTATACCCACTGTCAGTTATACCCACTGTCAGTTATACCACCACCAGTTATACCCACTGTCAGTTATACCACCACCAGTTATACCCACTGTCATTTATACCCACTGTCAGTTATATCCACTGTCAGTTATACCCACTGTCAGTTATACCCACTGTCAGTTATACCCACTGTCAGTTATACCCACTGTCAGTTATACCACCACCAGTTATACCCACTGTCAGTTATACCACCACCAGTTATACCCACTGTCAGTTATACCACCACCAGTTATACCCACTGTCATTTATACCACCATCAGTTATACCCACTGTCAGTTATACCACCATCAGTTATACCGACTGTCATTTATACCACCATCAGTTATACCCACTGTCAGTTATACCACCACCAGTTATACCCACTGTCAGTTATACCACCACCAGTTATACCCACTGTCAGTTATACCACCACCAGTTATACCTACTGTCAGTTATATCCACTGTCAGTTATACCCACTGTCAGTTATACCCACTGTCAGTTATACCCGCTGTCATTTATACCACCATCAGTTATACCCACTGTCAGTTATACCACCACCAGTTATACCCACTGTCAGTTATACCACCACCAGTTATACCCACTGTCAGTTATACCACCATCAGTTATACCCACTGTCAGTTATACCACCATCAGTTATACCCACTGTCAGTTATATCCACTGTCAGTTATACCCACTGTCAGTTATACCCACTGCCAGTTATACCCACTGTCAGTTATACCCACTGTCAGTTATACCCACTGTCAGTTATACCACCACCAGTTATACCCACTGTCAGTTATACCACCACCAGTTATACCCACTGTCATTTATACCCGCTGTCAGTTATACCACCATCAGTTATACCCACTGTCATTTACACCACCATCAGTTATACCCACTGTCAGTTATACCCACCATCAGTTATACCCACTGTCAGTTATACCACCATCAGTTATACCCGCTGTCAGTTATACCACCATCAGTTATACCCACTGTCAGTTATACCACCATCAGTTATACCCACTGTCATGTGTACCACCATCAGTTATACCCACTGTCAGTTATACCACCATCAGTTATATCCACTGTCAGTTATACCACCATCAGTTATACCCACTGTCATTTATACCACCATCAGTTATACCCGCTGTCAGTTATACCACCATCAGTTATACCCACTGTCATTTACACCACCATCAGTTATACCCACTGTCAGTTATACCCACCATCAGTTATACCCACTGTCATTTATACCACCATCAGTTATACCCGCTGTCAGTTATACCACCATCAGTTCTACCCACTGTCAGTTATTCCACCATCAGTTATACCCACTGTCAGTTATACCACCATCAGTTATATCCACTGTCATTTATACCACCATCAGTTATACCCACTGTCAGTTATGCCCACCATCAGTTATACCCACTGTCATTTATACCACCATCAGTTATACCCACTGTCATTTATACCACCATCAGTTATACCCACTGTCAGTTATACCACCATCAGTTATACCCACTGTCAGTTATACCACCATCAGTTATACCCACTGTCAGTTATACCACCATCAGTTATACCCACTGTCAGTTATACCCACCATCAGTTATACCCACTGTCAGTTATACCACCATCAGTTATACCCACTGTCAGTTATACCACCATCAGTTATACCGACTGTCATGTATACCACCATCAGTTATACCCACTGTCATTTATACCACCATCAGTTATACCCACTGTCATGTATACCACCATCAGTTATACCCACTGTCATTTATACCACCATCAGTTATACCCGCTGTCAGTTATACCACCATCAGTTATACCCACTGTCATTTATACCACCATCAGTTATACCCACTGTCAGTTATACCCACCATCAGTTATACCCACTGTCAGTTATACCACCATCAGTTATACCCGCTGTCAGTTATACCACCATCAGTTATACCCACTGTCATTTATACCACCATCAGTTATACCCACTGTCAGTTATACCCACCATCAGTTATACCCACTGTCAGTTATACCACCATCAGTTATACCCGCTGTCAGTTATACCACCATCAGTTATACCCACTGTCATTTATACCACCATCAGTTATACCCACTGTCAGTTATACCCACCATCAGTTATACCCACTGTCAGTTATACCACCATCAGTTATACCCGCTGTCAGTTATACCACCATCAGTTATACCCACTGTCATTTATACCACCATCAGTTATACCCACTGTCATTTATACCACCATCAGTTATACCCACTGTCATGTATACCACCATCAGTTATACCCACTGTCATTTATACCACCATCAGTTATACCCACTGTCATTTATACCACCATCAGTTATACCCACTGTCAGTTATACCACCACCAGTTATACCCACTGTCAGTTATACCACCATCAGTTATACCCACTGTCAGTTATACCACCATCAGTTATACCCACTGTCAGTTATATCCACTGTCAGTTATACCCACTGTCAGTTATACCCACTGTCAGTTATACCCACTGTCAGTTATACCCACTGTCAGTTATACCCACTGTCAGTTATACCACCACCAGTTATACCCACTGTCAGTTATACCACCACCAGTTATACCCACTGTCATTTATACCCACTGTCAGTTATATCCACTGTCAGTTATACCCACTGTCAGTTATACCCACTGTCAGTTATACCCACTGTCAGTTATACCCACTGTCAGTTATACCCACTGTCAGTTATACCACCACCAGTTATACCCACTGTCAGTTATACCACCACCAGTTATACCCACTGTCAGTTATACCACCACCAGTTATACCCACTGTCATTTATACCACCATCAGTTATACCCACTGTCAGTTATACCACCATCAGTTATACCCACTGTCATTTATACCACCATCAGTTATACCCACTGTCAGTTATACCACCACCAGTTATACCCACTGTCAGTTATACCACCACCAGTTATACCCACTGTCAGTTATACCACCACCAGTTATACCCACTGTCAGTTATATCCACTGTCAGTTATACCCACTGTCAGTTATACCCACTGTCAGTTATACCCACTGTCAGTTATACCCACTGTCAGTTATACCACCACCAGTTATACCCACTGTCAGTTATACCACCACCAGTTATACCCACTGTCAGTTATACCACCATCAGTTATACCCACTGTCATGTATACCACCATCAGTTATACCCACTGTCAGTTATACCACAATCAGTTATACCCGCTGTCAGTTATACCACCATCAGTTATACCCACTGTCATTTACACCACCATCAGTTATACCCACTGTCAGTTATACCCACCATCAGTTATACCCACTGTCAGTTATACCACCATCAGTTATACCCGCTGTCAGTTATACCACCATCAGTTATACCCACTGTCAGTTATACCACCATCAGTTATACCCACTGTCATGTGTACCACCATCAGTTATACCCACTGTCAGTTATACCACCATCAGTTATATCCACTGTCAGTTATACCACCATCAGTTATACCCACTGTCATTTATACCACCATCAGTTATACCCGCTGTCAGTTATACCACCATCAGTTATACCCACTGTCATTTACACCACCATCAGTTATACCCACTGTCAGTTATACCCACCATCAGTTATACCCACTGTCATTTATACCACCATCAGTTATACCCGCTGTCAGTTATACCACCATCAGTTCTACCCACTGTCAGTTATTCCACCATCAGTTATACCCACTGTCAGTTATACCACCATCAGTTATATCCACTGTCATTTATACCACCATCAGTTATACCCACTGTCAGTTATGCCCACCATCAGTTATACCCACTGTCATTTATACCACCATCAGTTATACCCACTGTCATTTATACCACCATCAGTTATACCCACTGTCAGTTATACCACCATCAGTTATACCCACTGTCAGTTATACCACCATCAGTTATACCCACTGTCAGTTATACCACCATCAGTTATACCCACTGTCAGTTATACCCACCATCAGTTATACCCACTGTCAGTTATACCACCATCAGTTATACCCACTGTCAGTTATACCACCATCAGTTATACCGACTGTCATGTATACCACCATCAGTTATACCCACTGTCATTTATACCACCATCAGTTATACCCACTGTCATGTATACCACCATCAGTTATACCCACTGTCATTTATACCACCATCAGTTATACCCGCTGTCAGTTATACCACCATCAGTTATACCCACTGTCATTTATACCACCATCAGTTATACCCACTGTCAGTTATACCCACCATCAGTTATACCCACTGTCAGTTATACCACCATCAGTTATACCCGCTGTCAGTTATACCACCATCAGTTATACCCACTGTCATTTATACCACCATCAGTTATACCCACTGTCAGTTATACCCACCATCAGTTATACCCACTGTCAGTTATACCACCATCAGTTATACCCGCTGTCAGTTATACCACCATCAGTTATACCCACTGTCATTTATACCACCATCAGTTATACCCACTGTCAGTTATACCCACCATCAGTTATACCCACTGTCAGTTATACCACCATCAGTTATACCCGCTGTCAGTTATACCACCATCAGTTATACCCACTGTCATTTATACCACCATCAGTTATACCCACTGTCATTTATACCACCATCAGTTATACCCACTGTCATGTATACCACCATCAGTTATACCCACTGTCATTTATACCACCATCAGTTATACCCACTGTCATTTATACCACCATCAGTTATACCCACTGCCATGTGTACCACCATCAGTTATACCCACTGTCATTTATACCACCATCAGTTATACCCGCTGTCAGTTATACCCACCATCAGTTATACCCACTGTCATTTACACCACCATCAGTTATACCCACTGTCATTTATATCACCATCAGTTATACCCACTGTCATGTATACCACCATCAGTTATATCCACTGTCAGTTATACCACCATCAGTTATACCCACTGTCATGTATACCACCATCAGTTATATCCACTGTCAGTTATACCACCATCAGTTATACCCACTGTCATTTATACCACCATCAGTTATACCCACTGGTAGTTAAACCACCATCAGTTATACCCACTGTCAGTTATACCACCATCAGTTATACCCACTGTCATTTATACCACCATCAGTTATACCCACTGTCAGTTATACCACCATCAGTTATACCCACTGTCATTTATACCACCATCAGTTATACCCACTGTCAGTTATACCACCATCAGTTATACCCACTGTCAGTTATACCACCATCAGTTATACCCACTGTCAGTTATACCACCATCAGTTATACCCACTGTCATTTATACCACCATCAGTTATACCCACTGTCATGTATACCACCATCAGTTATACCCGCTGTCAGTTATACCCGCTGTCATTTATACCACCATCAGTTATACCCACTGTCATTTATACCACCATCAGTTATACCCACTGTCATTTATACCACCATCAGTTATACCCACTGTCAGTTATACCCACTGTCATTTATACCACCATCAGTTATACCCACTGTCATTTATACCACCATCAGTTATACCCGCTGTCAGTTATACCCACTGTCATTTATACCACCATCAGTTATACCCACTGTCATTTATACCACCATCAGTTATACCCACTGTCATTTATACCACCATCAGTTATACCCGCTGTCAGTTATACCCGCTGTCAGTTATACCCACTGTCAGTTATACCACCATCAGCTATACCCACTGTCAGTTATACCACCATCAGTTATACCCACTGTCATGTATACCACCATCAGTTATACCCACTGTCAGTTAAACCACCATCAGTTATACCCACTGTCAGTTATACCACCATCAGTTATACCCACTGTCATGTATACCACCATCAGTTATACCCACTGTCATTTATACCACCATCAGTTATACCCGCTGTCAGTTATACCCGCTGTCAGTTATACCCACTGTCAGTTATACCACCATCAGTTATACCCACTGTCATGTATACCACCATCAGTTATACCCACTGTCAGTTATACCACCATCAGTTATATCCACTGTCAGTTATACCACCGTCAGTTATACCCACAGTCATTTATACCACCATCAGTTATACCCACTGTCATTTATACCACCATCAGTTATACCCACTGTCAGTTATACCACCATCAGTTATACCCACTGTCATGTATACCACCATCAGTTATACCCACTGTCAGTTATACCACCATCAGTTATATCCACTGTCAGTTATACCACCGTCAGTTATACCCACAGTCATTTATACCACCATCAGTTATACCCACTGTCATTTATACCACCATCAGTTATACCCACTGTCAGTTATACCACCATCAGTTATACCCACTGTCAGTTATACCACCATCAGTTATACCCACTGTCAGTTATACCACCATCAGTTATACCCACTGTCAGTTATACCACCATCAGTTATACCCACTGTCATTTATACCCACCATCAGTTATACCCACTGTCAGTTATACCACCATCAGTTATACCCACTGTCAGTTATACCACCATCAGTTATACCCACTGTCAGTTATACCACCATCAGTTATACCCACTGTCAGTTATACCACCATCAGTTATACCCACTGTCAGTTATACCACCATCAGTTATACCCACTGTCAGTTATACCACCATCAGTTATACCCACTGTCATGTATACCACCATCAGTTATACCCACTGTCATTTATACCACCATCAGTTATACCCGCTGTCAGTTATACCCGCTGTCAGTTATACCCACTGTCAGTTATACCACCATCAGTTATACCCACTGTCATGTATACCACCATCAGTTATACCCACTGTCATTTATACCACCATCAGTTATACCCACTGTCAGTTATACCACCATCAGTTATACCCACTGTCATGTGTACCACCATCAGTTATACCCACTGTCAGTTATACCACCATCAGTTATATCCACTGTCAGTTATACCACCATCAGTTATACCCACTGTCATTTATACCACCATCAGTTATACCCGCTGTCAGTTATACCACCATCAGTTATACCCACTGTCATTTACACCACCATCAGTTATACCCACTGTCAGTTATACCCACCATCAGTTATACCCACTGTCATTTATACCACCATCAGTTATACCCACTGTCATTTATACCACCATCAGTTATACCCACTGTCAGTTATACCCACCATCAGTTATACCCACTGTCAGTTATACCACCATCAGTTATACCCGCTGTCAGTTATACCACCATCAGTTATACCCACTGTCATTTATACCACCATCAGTTATACCCACTGTCAGTTATACCCACCATCAGTTATACCCACTGTCAGTTATACCACCATCAGTTATACCCGCTGTCAGTTATACCACCATCAGTTATACCCACTGTCATTTATACCACCATCAGTTATACCCACTGTCAGTTATACCCACCATCAGTTATACCCACTGTCAGTTATACCACCATCAGTTATACCCGCTGTCAGTTATACCACCATCAGTTATACCCACTGTCATTTATACCACCATCAGTTATACCCACTGTCATTTATACCACCATCAGTTATACCCACTGTCATGTATACCACCATCAGTTATACCCACTGTCATTTATACCACCATCAGTTATACCCACTGTCATTTATACCACCATCAGTTATACCCACTGCCATGTGTACCACCATCAGTTATACCCACTGTCATTTATACCACCATCAGTTATACCCGCTGTCAGTTATACCCACCATCAGTTATACCCACTGTCATTTACACCACCATCAGTTATACCCACTGTCATTTATATCACCATCAGTTATACCCACTGTCATGTATACCACCATCAGTTATATCCACTGTCAGTTATACCACCATCAGTTATACCCACTGTCATGTATACCACCATCAGTTATATCCACTGTCAGTTATACCACCATCAGTTATACCCACTGTCATTTATACCACCATCAGTTATACCCACTGGTAGTTAAACCACCATCAGTTATACCCACTGTCAGTTATACCACCATCAGTTATACCCACTGTCATTTATACCACCATCAGTTATACCCACTGTCAGTTATACCACCATCAGTTATACCCACTGTCATTTATACCACCATCAGTTATACCCACTGTCAGTTATACCACCATCAGTTATACCCACTGTCAGTTATACCACCATCAGTTATACCCACTGTCAGTTATACCACCATCAGTTATACCCACTGTCATTTATACCACCATCAGTTATACCCACTGTCATGTATACCACCATCAGTTATACCCGCTGTCAGTTATACCCGCTGTCATTTATACCACCATCAGTTATACCCACTGTCATTTATACCACCATCAGTTATACCCACTGTCATTTATACCACCATCAGTTATACCCACTGTCAGTTATACCCACTGTCATTTATACCACCATCAGTTATACCCACTGTCATTTATACCACCATCAGTTATACCCGCTGTCAGTTATACCCACTGTCATTTATACCACCATCAGTTATACCCACTGTCATTTATACCACCATCAGTTATACCCACTGTCATTTATACCACCATCAGTTATACCCGCTGTCAGTTATACCCGCTGTCAGTTATACCCACTGTCAGTTATACCACCATCAGTTATACCCACTGTCAGTTATACCACCATCAGTTATACCCACTGTCATGTATACCACCATCAGTTATACCCACTGTCAGTTAAACCACCATCAGTTATACCCACTGTCAGTTATACCACCATCAGTTATACCCACTGTCATGTATACCACCATCAGTTATACCCACTGTCATTTATACCACCATCAGTTATACCCGCTGTCAGTTATACCCGCTGTCAGTTATACCCACTGTCAGTTATACCACCATCAGTTATACCCACTGTCATGTATACCACCATCAGTTATACCCACTGTCAGTTATACCACCATCAGTTATATCCACTGTCAGTTATACCACCGTCAGTTATACCCACAGTCATTTATACCACCATCAGTTATACCCACTGTCATTTATACCACCATCAGTTATACCCACTGTCAGTTATACCACCATCAGTTATACCCACTGTCATGTATACCACCATCAGTTATACCCACTGTCAGTTATACCACCATCAGTTATATCCACTGTCAGTTATACCACCGTCAGTTATACCCACAGTCATTTATACCACCATCAGTTATACCCACTGTCATTTATACCACCATCAGTTATACCCACTGTCAGTTATACCACCATCAGTTATACCCACTGTCAGTTATACCACCATCAGTTATACCCACTGTCAGTTATACCACCATCAGTTATACCCACTGTCAGTTATACCACCATCAGTTATACCCACTGTCATTTATACCCACCATCAGTTATACCCACTGTCAGTTATACCACCATCAGTTATACCCACTGTCAGTTATACCACCATCAGTTATACCCACTGTCAGTTATACCACCATCAGTTATACCCACTGTCAGTTATACCACCATCAGTTATACCCACTGTCAGTTATACCACCATCAGTTATACCCACTGTCAGTTATACCACCATCAGTTATACCCACTGTCATGTATACCACCATCAGTTATACCCACTGTCATTTATACCACCATCAGTTATACCCGCTGTCAGTTATACCCGCTGTCAGTTATACCCACTGTCAGTTATACCACCATCAGTTATACCCACTGTCATGTATACCACCATCAGTTATACCCACTGTCATTTATACCACCATCAGTTATACCCACTGTCAGTTATACCACCATCAGTTATACCCACTGGTAGTTAAACCACCATCAGTTATACCCACTGTCATGTATACCACCATCAGTTATACCCACTGTCAGTTATACCACCATCAGTTATACCCACTGTCAGTTATACCACCATCAGTTATACCCACTGTCATTTATACCACCATCAGTTATACCCACTGTCAGTTATATCCACTGTCAGTTATACCACCATCAGTTATACCCACTGTCATTTATACCACCATCAGTTATACCCACTGTCAGTTATACCACCATCAGTTATACCCACTGTCATGTATACCACCATCAGTTATACCCACTGTCAGTTATACCACCATCAGTTATACCCACTGTCATGTATACCACCATCAGTTATACCCACTGTCATTTATACCACCATCAGTTATACCCACTGTCATGTATACCACCATCAGTTATACCCACTGTCAGTTATACCACCATCAGTTATACCCGCTGTCAGTTATACCACCATCAGTTATACCCACTGTCAGTTATACCACCATCAGTTATACCCACTGTCATGTATACCACCATCAGTTATACCCACTGTCATTTATACCACCATCAGTTATACCCGCTGTCAGTTATACCCACCATCAGTTCTACCCACTGTCAGTTATACCACCATCAGTTATACCCACTGTCATTTATACCACCATCAGTTATACCCACCATCAGTTATATCCACTGTCAGTTATACCACCATCAGTTATACCCACTGTCAGTTATACCACCATCAGTTATACCCACTGTCAGTTATACCACCATCAGTTATACCCACTGTCATTTATACCACCATCAGTTATACCCACTGTCATTTATACCACCATCAGTTATACCCACTGTCAGTTATACCACCATCAGTTATACCCACTGTCAGTTATACCACCATCAGTTATACCCGCTGTCAGTTATACCACCATCAGTTATACCCACTGTCATTTATACCACCATCAGTTATACCCACTGTCAGTTATACCACCATCAGTTATACCCACTGTCATGTATACCACCATCAGTTATACCCACTGTCAGTTATACCACCATCAGTTATACCCACTGTCATGTATACCACCATCAGTTATACCCACTGTCATGTATACCACCATCAGTTATACCCACTGTCAGTTATACCCACCATCAGTTATACCCACTGTCAGTTATACCACCATCAGTTATACCCACTGTCAGTTATACCACCATCAGTTATACCCACTGTCATTTACACCACCATCAGTTATACCCACTGTCATGTATACCACCATCAGTTATACCCACTGTCAGTTATACCCACCATCAGTTATACCCACTGTCAGTTATACCACCATCAGTTATACCCACTGTCAGTTATACCACCATCAGTTATACCCACTGTCATTTACACCACCACCAGTTATACCCACTGTCATTTATACCACCACCAGTTATACCCACTGTCATTTATACCACCATCAGTTATACCCACTGTCATTTATACCACCATCAGTTATACCCGCTGTCAGTTACACCACCATCAGTTATACCCACTGTCATTTATACCACCATCAGTTATACCCACTGTCAGTTATACCACCATCAGTTATACCCACTGTCAGTTATACCACCATCAGTTATACCCACTGTCAGTTATACCACTGTCAGTTATACCACCATCAGTTATACCCACTGTCATTTATACCACCATCAGTTATACCCACTGTCAGTTATACCACCATCAGTTATACCCACTGTCATGTATACCACCATCAGTTATACCCACTGTCAGTTATACCACCATCAGTTATACCCACTGTCATGTATACCACCATCAGTTATACCCACTGTCATTTATACCACCATCAGTTATACCCACTGTCATGTATACCACCATCAGTTATACCCACTGTCAGTTATACCACCATCAGTTATACCCGCTGTCAGTTATACCACCATCAGTTATACCCACTGTCAGTTATACCACCATCAGTTATACCCACTGTCATGTATACCACCATCAGTTATACCCACTGTCATTTATACCACCATCAGTTATACCCGCTGTCAGTTATACCCACCATCAGTTCTACCCACTGTCAGTTATACCACCATCAGTTATACCCACTGTCATTTATACCACCATCAGTTATACCCACCATCAGTTATATCCACTGTCAGTTATACCACCATCAGTTATACCCACTGTCAGTTATACCACCATCAGTTATACCCACTGTCAGTTATACCACCATCAGTTATACCCACTGTCATTTATACCACCATCAGTTATACCCACTGTCATTTATACCACCATCAGTTATACCCACTGTCAGTTATACCACCATCAGTTATACCCACTGTCAGTTATACCACCATCAGTTATACCCGCTGTCAGTTATACCACCATCAGTTATACCCACTGTCATTTATACCACCATCAGTTATACCCACTGTCAGTTATACCACCATCAGTTATACCCACTGTCATGTATACCACCATCAGTTATACCCACTGTCATTTATACCACCATCAGTTATACCCACTGTCAGTTATACCACCATCAGTTATACCCACTGTCATGTATACCACCATCAGTTATACCCACTGTCAGTTATACCACCATCAGTTATACCCACTGTCATGTATACCACCATCAGTTATACCCACTGTCATTTATACCACCATCAGTTATACCCACTGTCATGTATACCACCATCAGTTATACCCACTGTCAGTTATACCACCATCAGTTATACCCGCTGTCAGTTATACCACCATCAGTTATACCCACTGTCAGTTATACCACCATCAGTTATACCCACTGTCATGTATACCACCATCAGTTATACCCACTGTCATTTATACCACCATCAGTTATACCCGCTGTCAGTTATACCCACCATCAGTTCTACCCACTGCCAGTTATACCACCATCAGTTATACCCACTGTCATTTATACCACCATCAGTTATACCCACCATCAGTTATATCCACTGTCAGTTATACCACCATCAGTTATACCCACTGTCAGTTATACCACCATCAGTTATACCCACTGTCAGTTATACCACCATCAGTTATACCCACTGTCATTTATACCACCATCAGTTATACCCACTGTCATTTATACCACCATCAGTTATACCCACTGTCAGTTATACCACCATCAGTTATACCCACTGTCAGTTATACCACCATCAGTTATACCCGCTGTCAGTTATACCACCATCAGTTATACCCACTGTCAGTTATACCACCATCAGTTATACCCACTGTCATTTATACCACCATCAGTTATACCCACTGTCATTTATACCACCATCAGTTATACCCACTGTCAGTTATACCACCATCAGTTATACCCACTGTCAGTTATACCACCATCAGTTATACCCACTGTCAGTTATACCACCATCAGTTATACCCACTGTCAGTTATACCACTGTCAGTTATACCACCATCAGTTATACCCACTGTCATTTATACCACCATCAGTTATACCCACTGTCAGTTATACCACCATCAGTTATACCCACTGTCATGTATACCACCATCAGTTATACCCACTGTCAGTTATACCACCATCAGTTATACCCACTGTCATGTATACCACCATCAGTTATACCCACTGTCATTTATACCACCATCAGTTATACCCACTGTCATGTATACCACCATCAGTTATACCCACTGTCAGTTATACCACCATCAGTTATACCCGCTGTCAGTTATACCACCATCAGTTATACCCACTGTCAGTTATACCACCATCAGTTATACCCACTGTCATGTATACCACCATCAGTTATACCCACTGTCATTTATACCACCATCAGTTATACCCGCTGTCAGTTATACCCACCATCAGTTCTACCCACTGTCAGTTATACCACCATCAGTTATACCCACTGTCATTTATACCACCATCAGTTATACCCACCATCAGTTATATCCACTGTCAGTTATACCACCATCAGTTATACCCACTGTCAGTTATACCACCATCAGTTATACCCACTGTCAGTTATACCACCATCAGTTATACCCACTGTCATTTATACCACCATCAGTTATACCCACTGTCATTTATACCACCATCAGTTATACCCACTGTCAGTTATACCACCATCAGTTATACCCACTGTCAGTTATACCACCATCAGTTATACCCGCTGTCAGTTATACCACCATCAGTTATACCCACTGTCATTTATACCACCATCAGTTATACCCACTGTCAGTTATACCACCATCAGTTATACCCACTGTCATGTATACCACCATCAGTTATACCCACTGTCATTTATACCACCATCAGTTATACCCACTGTCAGTTATACCACCATCAGTTATACCCACTGTCATGTATACCACCATCAGGTATACCCACTGTCAGTTATACCACCATCAGTTATACCCACTGTCATGTATACCACCATCAGTTATACCCACTGTCATTTATACCACCATCAGTTATACCCACTGTCATGTATACCACCATCAGTTATACCCACTGTCAGTTATACCACCATCAGTTATACCCGCTGTCAGTTATACCACCATCAGTTATACCTACTGTCAGTTATACCACCATCAGTTATACCCACTGTCATGTATACCACCATCAGTTATACCCACTGTCATTTATACCACCATCAGTTATACCCGCTGTCAGTTATACCCACCATCAGTTCTACCCACTGTCAGTTATACCACCATCAGTTATACCCACTGTCATTTATACCACCATCAGTTATACCCACCGTCAGTTATATCCACTGTCAGTTATACCACCATCAGTTATACCCACTGTCAGTTATACCACCATCAGTTATACCCACTGTCAGTTATACCACCATCAGTTATACCCACTGTCATTTATACCACCATCAGTTATACCCACTGTCATTTATACCACCATCAGTTATACCCACTGTCAGTTATACCACCATCAGTTATACCCACTGTCAGTTATACCACCATCAGTTATACCCGCTGTCAGTTATACCACCATCAGTTATACCCACTGTCATTTATACCACCATCAGTTATACCCACTGTCAGTTATACCACCATCAGTTATACCCACTGTCATGTATACCACCATCAGTTATACCCACTGTCAGTTATACCACCATCAGTTATACCCACTGTCATGTATACCACCATCAGTTATACCCACTGTCATGTATACCACCATCAGTTATACCCACTGTCAGTTATACCCACCATCAGTTATACCCACTGTCAGTTATACCACCATCAGTTATACCCAATGTCAGTTATACCACCATCAGTTATACCCACTGTCATTTACACCACCATCAGTTATACCCACTGTCATGTATACCACCATCAGTTATACCCACTGTCAGTTATACCCACCATCAGTTATACCCACTGTCAGTTATACCACCATCAGTTATACCCACTGTCAGTTATACCACCATCAGTTATACCCACTGTCATTTACACCACCACCAGTTATACCCACTGTCATTTATACCACCACCAGTTATACCCACTGTCATTTATACCACCATCAGTTATACCCACTGTCATTTATACCACCATCAGTTATACCCGCTGTCAGTTACACCACCATCAGTTATACCCACTGTCATTTATACCACCATCAGTTATACCCACTGTAATTTATACCACCATCAGTTATACCCGCTGTCAGTTATACCCACCATCAGTTCTACCCACTGTCATGTATACCACCATCAGTTATACCCACTGTCATTTATACAACCATCAGTTATACCCGCTGTCAGTTATACCACCATCAGCTATACCCACTGTCATTTACACCACCATCAGTTATACCCACTGTCATTTATACCACCACCAGTTATACCCACTGTCAGTTATACCACCATCAGTTATATCCACTGTCATTTACACCACCATCAGTTATACCCACTGTCATTTATACCACCATCAGTTATATCCACTGTCAGTTATACCACCATCAGTTATACCCACTGTCATTTATACCACCATCAGTTATACCCACTGTCAGTTATAACCTGTCAGTTATACCACCATCAGTTATACCCGCTGTCAGTTATACCCGCTGTCAGTTATACCCACTGTCAGTTATACCACCATCAGTTATACCCACTGTCAGTTATACCACCATCAGTTATACCCACTGTCATGTATACCACCATCAGTTATACCCACTGTCAGTTAAACCACCATCAGTTATACCCACTGTCAGTTATACCACCATCAGTTATACCCACTGTCATGTATACCACCATCAGTTATACCCACTGTCATTTATACCACCATCAGTTATACCCGCTGTCAGTTATACCACGCTGTCAGTTATACCCACTGTCAGTTATACCACCATCAGTTATACCCACTGTCAGTTATACCACCATCAGTTATACCCACTGTCATGTTATACCACCATCAGTTATACCCACTGTCAGTTATACCACCATCAGTTATACTCCACTGTCAGTTATACCACCAGTCAGTTATACCCACATGTCATGTTATACCACCATCAGTTATACCCACTGTCAGTTATACCACCATCAGTTATACCCACTGTCATGTTATACCACCATCAGTTATACCCACTGTCATTTATACCACCATCAGTTATACCCACTGTCAGTTATACCACCATCAGTTATACCCACTGTCAGTTATACCACCATCAGTTATACCCACTGTCAGTTATACCACCATCAGTTATACCCACTGTCAGTTATACCACCATCAGTTATACCCACTGTCATGTTATACCCACCATCAGTTATACCCACTGTCAGTTATACCACCATCAGTTATACCCACTGTCAGTTATACCACCATCAGTTATACCCACTGTCAGTTATACCACCATCAGTTATACCCACTGTCAGTTATACCACCATCAGTTATACCCACTGTCAGTTATACCACCATCAGTTATACCCACTGTCATGTTATACCACCATCAGTTATACCCACTGTCATGTATACCACCATCAGTTATACCCACTGTCATTTATACCACCATCAGTTATACCCGCTGTCAGTTATACCCGCTGTCAGTTATACCCACTGTCAGTTATACCACCATCAGTTATACCCACTGTCATGTATACCACCATCAGTTATACCCACTGTCATTTATACCACCATCAGTTATACCCACTGTCAGTTATACCACCATCAGTTATACCCACTGGTAGTTAAACCACCATCAGTTATACCCACTGTCATGTATACCACCATCAGTTATACCCACTGTCAGTTATACCACCATCAGTTATACCCACTGTCAGTTATACCACCATCAGTTATACCCACTGTCATTTATACCACCATCAGTTATACCCACTGTCAGTTATATCCACTGTCAGTTATACCACCATCAGTTATACCCACTGTCATTTATACCACCATCAGTTATACCCACTGTCAGTTATACCACCATCAGTTATACCCACTGTCATGTATACCACCATCAGTTATACCCACTGTCAGTTATACCACCATCAGTTATACCCACTGTCATGTATACCACCATCAGTTATACCCACTGTCATTTATACCACCATCAGTTATACCCACTGTCATGTATACCACCATCAGTTATACCCACTGTCAGTTATACCACCATCAGTTATACCCGCTGTCAGTTATACCACCATCAGTTATACCCACTGTCAGTTATACCACCATCAGTTATACCCACTGTCATGTATACCACCATCAGTTATACCCACTGTCATTTATACCACCATCAGTTATACCCGCTGTCAGTTATACCCACCATCAGTTCTACCCACTGTCAGTTATACCACCATCAGTTATACCCACTGTCATTTATACCACCATCAGTTATACCCACCATCAGTTATATCCACTGTCAGTTATACCACCATCAGTTATACCCACTGTCAGTTATACCACCATCAGTTATACCCACTGTCAGTTATACCACCATCAGTTATACCCACTGTCATTTATACCACCATCAGTTATACCCACTGTCATTTATACCACCATCAGTTATACCCACTGTCAGTTATACCACCATCAGTTATACCCACTGTCAGTTATACCACCATCAGTTATACCCGCTGTCAGTTATACCACCATCAGTTATACCCACTGTCATTTATACCACCATCAGTTATACCCACTGTCAGTTATACCACCATCAGTTATACCCACTGTCATGTATACCACCATCAGTTATACCCACTGTCAGTTATACCACCATAAGTTATACCCACTGTCATGTATACCACCATCAGTTATACCCACTGTCATGTATACCACCATCAGTTATACCCACTGTCAGTTATACCCACCATCAGTTATACCCACTGTCAGTTATACCACCATCAGTTATACCCACTGTCAGTTATACCACCATCAGTTATACCCACTGTCATTTACACCACCATCAGTTATACCCACTGTCATGTATACCACCATCAGTTATACCCACTGTCAGTTATACCCACCATCAGTTATACCCACTGTCAGTTATACCACCATCAGTTATACCCACTGTCAGTTATACCACCATCAGTTATACCCACTGTCATTTACACCACCACCAGTTATACCCACTGTCATTTATACCACCACCAGTTATACCCACTGTCATTTATACCACCATCAGTTATACCCACTGTCATTTATACCACCATCAGTTATACCCGCTGTCAGTTACACCACCATCAGTTATACCCACTGTCATTTATACCACCATCAGTTATACCCACTGTAATTTATACCACCATCAGTTATACCCGCTGTCAGTTATACCCACCATCAGTTCTACCCACTGTCATGTATACCACCATCAGTTATACCCACTGTCATTTATACAACCATCAGTTATACCCGCTGTCAGTTATACCACCATCAGCTATACCCACTGTCATTTACACCACCATCAGTTATACCCACTGTCATTTATACCACCACCAGTTATACCCACTGTCAGTTATACCACCATCAGTTATATCCACTGTCATTTACACCACCATCAGTTATACCCACTGTCATTTATACCACCATCAGTTATATCCACTGTCAGTTATACCACCATCAGTTATACCCACTGTCATTTATACCACCATCAGTTATACCCACTGTCAGTTATACCCACTGTCAGTTATACCACCATCAGTTATATCCACTGTCAGTTATACCCACCGTCAGTTATACCCACTGTCAGTTATACCACCATCAGTTATACCCACTGTCAGTTATACCACCATCAGTTATACCCACTGTCATTTATACCACCATCAGTTATACCCACTGTCAGTTATACCCACTGTCATGTATACCACCATCAGTTATATCCACTGTCAGTTATACCACCATCAGTTATACCCACTGTAATTTATACCACCATCAGTTATACCCACTGTCATTTATACCACCATCAGTTATACCCGCTGTCAGTTATACCCACCATCAGTTATACCCACTGTCATTTATACCACCATCAGTTATACCCACTGTCAGTTATACCACCATCAGTTATACCCACTGTCAGTTATACCACCATCAGTTATACCCGCTGTCAGTTATACCCACCATCAGTTATACCCACTGTCAGTTATACCACCATCAGTTATACCCACTGTCAGTTATACCACCATCAGTTATACCCACTGTCAGTTATACCACCATCAGTTATACCCACTGTCATTTATACCACCATCAGTTATACCCACTGTCAGTTATACCACCATCAGTTATACCCACTGTAATTTATACCACCATCAGTTATACCCACTGTAATTTATACCACCATCAGTTATACCCACTGTCATTTATACCACCATCAGTTATACCCACTGTCAGTTATACCCACTGTCAGTTATACCACCATCAGTTATATCCACTGTCAGTTATACCACCGTCAGTTATACCCACTGTCATTTATACCACCATCAGTTATACCCACTGTCAGTTATACCACCATCAGTTATACCCGCTGTCAGTTATACCACCATCAGTTATACCCACTGTCAGTTATACCACCATCAGTTATACCCACTGTCATGTATACCACCATCAGTTATACCCACTGTCATTTATACCACCATCAGTTATACCCGCTGTCAGTTATACCCACCATCAGTTCTACCCACTGTCAGTTATACCACCATCAGTTATACCCACTGTCATTTATACCACCATCAGTTATACCCACCATCAGTTATATCCACTGTCAGTTATACCACCATCAGTTATACCCACTGTCAGTTATACCACCATCAGTTATACCCACTGTCAGTTATACCACCATCAGTTATACCCACTGTCATTTATACCACCATCAGTTATACCCACTGTCATTTATACCACCATCAGTTATACCCACTGTCAGTTATACCACCATCAGTTATACCCACTGTCAGTTATACCACCATCAGTTATACCCGCTGTCAGTTATACCACCATCAGTTATACCCACTGTCATTTATACCACCATCAGTTATACCCACTGTCAGTTATACCACCATCAGTTATACCCACTGTCATGTATACCACCATCAGTTATACCCACTGTCAGTTATACCACCATAAGTTATACCCACTGTCATGTATACCACCATCAGTTATACCCACTGTCATGTATACCACCATCAGTTATACCCACTGTCAGTTATACCCACCATCAGTTATACCCACTGTCAGTTATACCACCATCAGTTATACCCACTGTCAGTTATACCACCATCAGTTATACCCACTGTCATTTACACCACCATCAGTTATACCCACTGTCATGTATACCACCATCAGTTATACCCACTGTCAGTTATACCCACCATCAGTTATACCCACTGTCAGTTATACCACCATCAGTTATACCCACTGTCAGTTATACCACCATCAGTTATACCCACTGTCATTTACACCACCACCAGTTATACCCACTGTCATTTATACCACCACCAGTTATACCCACTGTCATTTATACCACCATCAGTTATACCCACTGTCATTTATACCACCATCAGTTATACCCGCTGTCAGTTACACCACCATCAGTTATACCCACTGTCATTTATACCACCATCAGTTATACCCACTGTAATTTATACCACCATCAGTTATACCCGCTGTCAGTTATACCCACCATCAGTTCTACCCACTGTCATGTATACCACCATCAGTTATACCCACTGTCATTTATACAACCATCAGTTATACCCGCTGTCAGTTATACCACCATCAGCTATACCCACTGTCATTTACACCACCATCAGTTATACCCACTGTCATTTATACCACCACCAGTTATACCCACTGTCAGTTATACCACCATCAGTTATATCCACTGTCATTTACACCACCATCAGTTATACCCACTGTCATTTATACCACCATCAGTTATATCCACTGTCAGTTATACCACCATCAGTTATACCCACTGTCATTTATACCACCATCAGTTATACCCACTGTCAGTTATACCCACTGTCAGTTATACCACCATCAGTTATATCCACTGTCAGTTATACCACCGTCAGTTATACCCACTGTCATTTATACCACCATCAGTTATACCCACTGTCAGTTATACCACCATCAGTTATACCCACTGTCATTTATACCACCATCAGTTATACCCACTGTCAGTTATACCCACTGTCATGTATACCACCATCAGTTATATCCACTGTCAGTTATACCACCATCAGTTATACCCACTGTCATTTATACCACCATCAGTTATACCCGCTGTCAGTTATACCCACCATCAGTTCTACCCACTGTCAGTTATACCACCATCAGTTATACCCACTGTCATTTATACCACCATCAGTTATACCCACCATCAGTTATATCCACTGTCAGTTATACCACCATCAGTTATACCCACTGTCAGTTATACCACCATCAGTTATACCCACTGTCAGTTATACCACCATCAGTTATACCCACTGTCATTTATACCACCATCAGTTATACCCACTGTCATTTATACCACCATCAGTTATACCCACTGTCAGTTATACCACCATCAGTTATACCCACTGTCAGTTATACCACCATCAGTTATACCCGCTGTCAGTTATACCACCATCAGTTATACCCACTGTCATTTATACCACCATCAGTTATACCCACTGTCAGTTATACCACCATCAGTTATACCCACTGTCATGTATACCACCATCAGTTATACCCACTGTCAGTTATACCACCATAAGTTATACCCACTGTCATGTATACCACCATCAGTTATACCCACTGTCATGTATACCACCATCAGTTATACCCACTGTCAGTTATACCCACCATCAGTTATACCCACTGTCAGTTATACCACCATCAGTTATACCCACTGTCAGTTATACCACCATCAGTTATACCCACTGTCATTTACACCACCATCAGTTATACCCACTGTCATGTATACCACCATCAGTTATACCCACTGTCAGTTATACCCACCATCAGTTATACCCACTGTCAGTTATACCACCATCAGTTATACCCACTGTCAGTTATACCACCATCAGTTATACCCACTGTCATTTACACCACCACCAGTTATACCCACTGTCATTTATACCACCACCAGTTATACCCACTGTCATTTATACCACCATCAGTTATACCCACTGTCATTTATACCACCATCAGTTATACCCGCTGTCAGTTACACCACCATCAGTTATACCCACTGTCATTTATACCACCATCAGTTATACCCACTGTAATTTATACCACCATCAGTTATACCCGCTGTCAGTTATACCCACCATCAGTTCTACCCACTGTCATGTATACCACCATCAGTTATACCCACTGTCATTTATACAACCATCAGTTATACCCGCTGTCAGTTATACCACCATCAGCTATACCCACTGTCATTTACACCACCATCAGTTATACCCACTGTCATTTATACCACCACCAGTTATACCCACTGTCAGTTATACCACCATCAGTTATATCCACTGTCATTTACACCACCATCAGTTATACCCACTGTCATTTATACCACCATCAGTTATATCCACTGTCAGTTATACCACCATCAGTTATACCCACTGTCATTTATACCACCATCAGTTATACCCACTGTCAGTTATACCCACTGTCAGTTATACCACCATCAGTTATATCCACTGTCAGTTATACCACCGTCAGTTATACCCACTGTCATTTATACCACCATCAGTTATACCCACTGTCAGTTATACCACCATCAGTTATACCCACTGTCATTTATACCACCATCAGTTATACCCACTGTCAGTTATACCCACTGTCATGTATACCACCATCAGTTATATCCACTGTCAGTTATACCACCATCAGTTATACCCACTGTAATTTATACCACCATCAGTTATACCCACTGTCATTTATACCACCATCAGTTATACCCGCTGTCAGTTATACCCACCATCAGTTATACCCACTGTCATTTATACCACCATCAGTTATACCCACTGTCAGTTATACCACCATCAGTTATACCCACTGTCAGTTATACCACCATCAGTTATACCCGCTGTCAGTTATACCCACCATCAGTTATACCCACTGTCAGTTATACCACCATCAGTTATACCCACTGTCAGTTATACCACCATCAGTTATACCCACTGTCAGTTATACCACCATCAGTTATACCCACTGTCATTTATACCACCATCAGTTATACCCACTGTCAGTTATACCACCATCAGTTATACCCACTGTAATTTATACCACCATCAGTTATACCCACTGTAATTTATACCACCATCAGTTATACCCACTGTCATTTATACCACCATCAGTTATACCCACTGTCAGTTATACCCACTGTCAGTTATACCACCATCAGTTATATCCACTGTCAGTTATACCACCGTCAGTTATACCCACTGTCATTTATACCACCATCAGTTATACCCACTGTCAGTTATACCACCATCAGTTATACCCACTGTCATTTATACCACCATCAGTTATACCCACTGTCAGTTATACCCACTGTCATGTATACCACCATCAGTTATATCCACTGTCAGTTATACCACCATCAGTTATACCCACTGTAATTTATACCACCATCAGTTATACCCACTGTCATTTATACCACCATCAGTTATACCCGCTGTCAGTTATACCCACCATCAGTTATACCCACTGTCATTTATACCACCATCAGTTATACCCACTGTCAGTTATACCACCATCAGTTATACCCACTGTCAGTTATACCACCATCAGTTATACCCGCTGTCAGTTATACCCACCATCAGTTATACCCACTGTCAGTTATACCACCATCAGTTATACCCACTGTCAGTTATACCACCATCAGTTATACCCACTGTCAGTTATACCACCATCAGTTATACCCACTGTCATTTATACCACCATCAGTTATACCCACTGTCAGTTATACCACCATCAGTTATACCCACTGTAATTTATACCACCATCAGTTATACCCACTGTAATTTATACCACCATCAGTTATATCCACTGTCATTTATACCACCATCAGTTATACCCGCTGTCAGTTATACCCACCATCAGTTATATCCACTGTCAGTTATACCACCATCAGTTATACCCACTGTCAGTTATACCACCATCAGTTATATCCACTGTCAGTTATACCACCATCAGTTATACCCACTGTAATTTATACCACCATCAGTTATACCCACTGTCATTTATACCACCATCAGTTATACCCGCTGTCAGTTATACCCACCATCAGTTATACCCACTGTCATTTATACCACCATCAGTTATACCCACTGTCAGTTATACCACCATCAGTTATACCCACTGTCAGTTATACCACCATCAGTTATACCCGCTGTCAGTTATACCACCATCAGTTATACCCACTGTCATTTATACCACCATCAGTTATACCCACTGTCAGTTATACCACCATCAGTTATACCCACTGTCAGTTATACCCACCATCAGTTATACCCACTGTCAGTTATACCACCATCAGTTATACCCGCTGTCAGTTATACCACCATCAGTTATACCCACTGTCATTTATACCACCATCAGTTATACCCACTGTCAGTTATACCACCATCAGTTATACCCACTGTCAGTTATACCCACCATCAGTTATACCCACTGTCAGTTATACCACCATCAGTTATACCCGCTGTCAGATATACCACCATCAGTTATACCCACTGTCATTTATACCACCATCAGTTATACCCACTGTCAGTTATACCACCATCAGTTATACCCACTGTCATTTATACCACCATCAGTTATATCCACTGTCATTTACACCACCATCAGTTATACCCACTGTCAGTTATACCCACCATCAGTTATACCCACTGTCAGTTATACCACCATCAGTTATACCCGCTGTCAGTTATACCACCATCAGTTATACCCACTGTCAGTTATACCACCATCAGTTATACCCACTGTCATTTATACCACCATCAGTTATACCCACTGTCAGTTATACCACCATCAGTTATACCCACTGTCAGTTATACCACCATCAGTTATACCCACTGTCATTTATACCCACTGTCATTTATACCACCATCAGTTATACCCACTGTCAGTTATACCACCATCAGTTATACCCACTGTCATTTATACCACCATCAGTTATACCACCATCAGTTATACCCACTGTCATTTACACCACCATCAGTTATACCCACTGTCAGTTATACCCACCATCAGTTATACCCACTGTCAGTTATACCACCATCAGTTATACCCGCTGTCAGTTATACCACCATCAGTTATACCCACTGTCAGTTATACCACCATCAGTTATACCCACTGTCAGTTATACCACCATCAGTTATATCCACTGTCAGTTATACCACCATCAGTTATATCCACTGTCATTTATACCACCATCAGTTATACCCACTGTCATTTATACCACCATCAGTTATACCCGCTGTCAGTTATACCACCATCAGTTATACCCACTGTCATTTACACCACCATCAGTTATACCCACTGTCAGTTATACCCACCATCAGTTATACCCACTGTCATTTATACCACCATCAGTTATACCCGCTGTCAGTTATACCACCATCAGTTATACCCACTGTCAGTTATACCACCATCAGTTATACCCACTGTCAGTTATACCACCATCAGTTATACCCGCTGTCAGTTATACCACCATCAGTTATACCCACTGTCATTTATACCACCATCAGTTATACCCACTGTCAGTTATACCACCATCAGTTATACCCACTGTCAGTTATACCCACCATCAGTTATACCCACTGTCAGTTATACCACCATCAGTTATACCCGCTGTCAGTTATACCACCATCAGTTATACCCACTGTCATTTATACCACCATCAGTTATACCCACTGTCAGTTATACCACCATCAGTTATACCCACTGTCAGTTATACCCACCATCAGTTATACCCACTGTCAGTTATACCACCATCAGTTATACCCGCTGTCAGTTATACCACCATCAGTTATACCCACTGTCATTTATACCACCATCAGTTATACCCACTGTCAGTTATACCACCATCAGTTATACCCACTGTCAGTTATACCACCATCAGTTATATCCACTGTCATTTACACCACCATCAGTTATACCCACTGTCATTTACACCACCATCAGTTATACCCACTGTCAGTTATACCCACCATCAGTTATACCCGCTGTCAGTTATACCACCATCAGTTATACCCACTGTCAGTTATACCACCATCAGTTATACCCACTGTCATTTATACCACCATCAGTTATACCCACTGTCAGTTATACCACCATCAGTTATACCCACTGTCAGTTATACCACCATCAGTTATACCCACTGTCATTTATACCCACTGTCATTTATACCACCATCAGTTATACCCACTGTCAGTTATACCACCATCAGTTATACCCACTGTCATTTATACCACCATCAGTTATACCACCATCAGTTATACCCACTGTCATTTACACCACCATCAGTTATACCCACTGTCAGTTATACCCACCATCATTTATACCCACTGTCAGTTATACCACCATCAGTTATACCCGCTGTCAGTTATACCACCATCAGTTATACCCACTGTCAGTTATACCACCATCAGTTATACCCACTGTCAGTTATACCACCATCAGTTATATCCACTGTCAGTTATACCACCATCAGTTATATCCACTGTCAGTTATACCACCATCAGTTATACCCACTGTCATTTATACCACCATCAGTTATACCCGCTGTCAGTTATACCACCATCAGTTATACCCACTGTCATTTACACCACCATCAGTTATACCCACTGTCAGTTATACCCACCATCAGTTATACCCACTGTCATTTATACCACCATCAGTTATACCCGCTGTCAGTTATACCACCATCAGTTATACCCACTGTCATTTATACCACCATCAGTTATACCCGCTGTCAGTTATACCCACCATCAGTTATACCAACTGTCAGTTATACCACCATCAGTTATATCCACTGTCAGTTATACCACCATCAGTTATACCCACTGTCAGTTATACCACCATCAGTTATACCCACTGTCAGTTATACCACCATCAGTTATACCCACTGTCATTTATACCACCATCAGTTATACCCACTGTCATTTATACCACCATCAGTTATACCCACTGTCAGTTATACCACCATCAGTTATACCCACTGTCAGTTATACCACCATCAGTTATACCCGCTGTCAGTTATACCACCATCAGTTATACCCACTGTCATTTATACCACCATCAGTTATAACCACTGTCATGTATACCACCATCAGTTATACCCACTGTCAGTTATACCCACCATCAGTTATACCCACTGTCAGTTATACCACCATCAGTTATACCCACTGTCAGTTATACCACCATCAGTTATACCCACTGTCATTTACACCACCATCAGTTATACCCACTGTCATGTATACCACCATCAGTTATACCCACTGTCAGTTATACCCACCATCAGTTATACCCACTGTCAGTTATACCACCATCAGTTATACCCACTGTCAGTTATACCACCATCAGTTATACCCACTGTCATTTACACCACCACCAGTTATACCCACTGTCATTTATACCACCACCAGTTATACCCACAGTCATTTATACCACCATCAGTTATACCCACTGTCATTTATACCACCATCAGTTATACCCGCTGTCAGTTACACCACCATCAGTTATACCCACTGTCATTTATACCACCATCAGTTATACCCACTGTAATTTATACCACCATCAGTTATACCCGCTGTCAGTTATACCCACCATCAGTTCTACCCACTGTCATTTATACCACCATCAGTTATATCCACTGTCATTTATACCACCATCAGTTATACCCACTGTCATTTATACCACCACCAGTTATACCCACTGTCAGTTATACCACCATCAGTTATATCCACTGTCATTTACACCACCATCAGTTATACCCACTGTCATTTATACCACCATCAGTTATATCCACTGTCAGTTATAACACCATCAGTTATACCCACTGTCATTTATACCACCATCAGTTATACCCACTGTCAGTTATACCCACTGTCAGTTATACCACCATCAGTTATATCCACTGTCAGTTATACCACCGTCAGTTATACCCACTGTCATTTATACCACCATCAGTTATACCCACTGTCAGTTATACCACCATCAGTTATACCCACTGTCATTTATACCACCATCAGTTATACCCACTGTCAGTTATACCCACTGTCATGTATACCACCATCAGTTATATCCACTGTCAGTTATACCACCATCAGTTATACCCACTGTAATTTATACCACCATCAGTTATACCCACTGTCAGTTATACCACCATCAGTTATACCCACTGTCATTTATACCACCATCAGTTATACCCACTGTCAGTTATACCACCACCAGTTATACCCACTGTCAGTTATACCACCACCAGTTATACCCACTGTCAGTTATACCACCACCAGTTATACCCACTGTCAGTTATACCCACTGTCATTTATACCACCATCAGTTATACCCACTGTCAGTTATACCACCATCAGTTATACCCACTGTCAGTTATACCACCATCAGTTATATCCACTGTCATTTACACCACCATCAGTTATACCCACTGTCAGTTATACCCACCATCAGTTATACCCACTGTCAGTTATACCACCATCAGTTATACCCGCTGTCAGTTATACCACCATCAGTTATACCCACTGTCAGTTATACCACCATCAGTTATACCCACTGTCATTTATACCACCATCAGTTATACCCACTGTCAGTTATACCACCATCAGTTATACCCACTGTCAGTTATACCACCATCAGTTATACCCACTGTCATTTATACCCACTGTCATTTATACCACCATCAGTTATACCCACTGTCAGTTATACCACCATCAGTTATACCCACTGTCATTTATACCACCATCAGTTATACCACCATCAGTTATACCCACTGTCATTTACACCACCATCAGTTATACCCACTGTCAGTTATACCCACCATCATTTATACCCACTGTCAGTTATACCACCATCAGTTATACCCGCTGTCAGTTATACCACCATCAGTTATACCCACTGTCAGTTATACCACCATCAGTTATACCCACTGTCAGTTATACCACCATCAGTTATATCCACTGTCAGTTATACCACCATCAGTTATATCCACTGTCAGTTATACCACCATCAGTTATACCCACTGTCATTTATACCACCATCAGTTATACCCGCTGTCAGTTATACCACCATCAGTTATACCCACTGTCATTTACACCACCATCAGTTATACCCACTGTCAGTTATACCCACCATCAGTTATACCCACTGTCATTTATACCACCATCAGTTATACCCGCTGTCAGTTATACCACCATCAGTTATACCCACTGTCATTTATACCACCATCAGTTATACCCGCTGTCAGTTATACCCACCATCAGTTATACCAACTGTCAGTTATACCACCATCAGTTATATCCACTGTCAGTTATACCACCATCAGTTATACCCACTGTCAGTTATACCACCATCAGTTATACCCACTGTCAGTTATACCACCATCAGTTATACCCACTGTCATTTATACCACCATCAGTTATACCCACTGTCATTTATACCACCATCAGTTATACCCACTGTCAGTTATACCACCATCAGTTATACCCACTGTCAGTTATACCACCATCAGTTATACCCGCTGTCAGTTATACCACCATCAGTTATACCCACTGTCATTTATACCACCATCAGTTATAACCACTGTCATGTATACCACCATCAGTTATACCCACTGTCAGTTATACCCACCATCAGTTATACCCACTGTCAGTTATACCACCATCAGTTATACCCACTGTCAGTTATACCACCATCAGTTATACCCACTGTCATTTACACCACCATCAGTTATACCCACTGTCATGTATACCACCATCAGTTATACCCACTGTCAGTTATACCCACCATCAGTTATACCCACTGTCAGTTATACCACCATCAGTTATACCCACTGTCAGTTATACCACCATCAGTTATACCCACTGTCATTTACACCACCACCAGTTATACCCACTGTCATTTATACCACCACCAGTTATACCCACAGTCATTTATACCACCATCAGTTATACCCACTGTCATTTATACCACCATCAGTTATACCCGCTGTCAGTTACACCACCATCAGTTATACCCACTGTCATTTATACCACCATCAGTTATACCCACTGTAATTTATACCACCATCAGTTATACCCGCTGTCAGTTATACCCACCATCAGTTCTACCCACTGTCATTTATACCACCATCAGTTATACCCACTGTCATTTATACCACCATCAGTTATACCCACTGTCAGTTATACCACCACCAGTTATACCCACTGTCAGTTATACCACCATCAGTTATATCCACTGTCATTTACACCACCATCAGTTATACCCACTGTCATTTATACCACCATCAGTTATATCCACTGTCAGTTATAACACCATCAGTTATACCCACTGTCATTTATACCACCATCAGTTATACCCGCTGTCAGTTACACCACCATCAGTTATACCCACTGTCATTTATACCACCATCAGTTATACCCACTGTAATTTATACCACCATCAGTTATACCCGCTGTCAGTTATACCCACCATCAGTTCTACCCACTGTCATTTATACCACCATCAGTTATATCCACTGTCATTTATACCACCATCAGTTATACCCACTGTCATTTATACCACCACCAGTTATACCCACTGTCAGTTATACCACCATCAGTTATATCCACTGTCATTTACACCACCATCAGTTATACCCACTGTCATTTATACCACCATCAGTTATATCCACTGTCAGTTATAACACCATCAGTTATACCCACTGTCATTTATACCACCATCAGTTATACCCACTGTCAGTTATACCCACTGTCAGTTATACCACCATCAGTTATATCCACTGTCAGTTATACCACCGTCAGTTATACCCACTGTCATTTATACCACCATCAGTTATACCCACTGTCAGTTATACCACCATCAGTTATACCCACTGTCATTTATACCACCATCAGTTATACCCACTGTCAGTTATACCCACTGTCATTTATACCACCATCAGTTCTACCCACTGTCAGTTATTCCACCATCAGTTATACCCACTGTCATGTGTACCACCATCAGTTATACCCACTGTCAGTTATACCCACTGTCATTTATACCACCATCAGTTCTACCCACTGTCAGTTATTCCACCATCAGTTATACCCACTGTCATGTGTACCACCATCAGTTATACCCACTGTCAGTTATACCACCATCAGTTATATCCACTGTCAGTTATACCACCATCAGTTATACCCACTGTCATTTATACCACCATCAGTTATACCCGCTGTCAGTTATACCACCATCAGTTATACCCACTGTCATTTACACCACCATCAGTTTTACCCACTGTCAGTTATACCCACCATCAGTTATACCCGCTGTCAGTTATACCACCATCAGTTCTACCCACTGTCAGTTATTCCACCATCAGTTATACCCACTGTCAGTTATACCACCATCAGTTATATCCACTGTCATTTATACCACCATCAGTTATACCCACTGTCAGTTATACCCACCATCAGTTATACCCACTGTCATTTATACCACCATCAGTTATACCCACTGTCATTTATACCACCATCAGTTATACCCACTGTCAGTTATACCACCATCAGTTATACCCACTGTCAGTTATACCACCATCAGTTATACCCACTGTCAGTTATACCACCATCAGTTATACCCACTGTCAGTTATACCCACCATCAGTTATACCCACTGTCAGTTATACCACCATCAGTTATACCCACTGTCAGTTATACCACCGTCAGTTATACCCACTGTCATGTATACCACCATCAGTTATACCCACTGTCATTTATACCACCATCAGTTATACCCACTGTCATGTATACCACCATCAGTTATACCCACTGTCATTTATACCACCATCAGTTATACCCGCTGTCAGTTATACCACCATCAGTTATACCCACTGTCATTTATACCACCATCAGTTATACCCACTGTCAGTTATACCCACCATCAGTTATACCCACTGTCAGTTATACCACCATCAGTTATACCCGCTGTCAGTTATACCACCATCAGTTATACCCACTGTCATTTATACCACCATCAGTTATACCCACTGTCAGTTATACCCACCATCAGTTATACCCACTGTCAGTTATACCACCATCAGTTATACCCGCTGTCAGTTATACCACCATCAGTTATACCCACTGTCATTTATACCACCATCAGTTATACCCACTGTCAGTTATACCCACCATCAGTTATACCCACTGTCAGTTATACCACCATCAGTTATACCCGCTGTCAGTTATACCACCATCAGTTATACCCACTGTCATTTATACCACCATCAGTTATACCCACTGTCATTTATACCACCATCAGCTATACCCACTGTCATGTATACCACCATCAGTTATACCCACTGTCATTTATACCACCATCAGTTATACCCACTGTCATTTATACCACCATCAGTTATACCCACTGCCATGTGTACCACCATCAGTTATAGCCACTGTCATTTATACCACCATCAGTTATACCCGCTGTCAGTTATACCCACCATCAGTTATACCCACTGTCATTTACACCACCATCAGTTATACCCACTGTCATTTATATCACCATCAGTTATACCCACTGTCATGTATACCACCATCAGTTATATCCACTGTCAGTTATACCACCATCAGTTATACCCAATGTCATGTATACCACCATCAGTTATATCCACTGTTAGTTATACCACCATCAGTTATACCCACTGTCATTTATACCACCATCAGTTATACCCACTGGTAGTTAAACCACCATCAGTTATACCCACTGTCAGTTATACCACCATCAGTTATACCCACTGTCATTTATACCACCATCAGTTATACCCACTGTCAGTTATACCACCATCAGTTATACCCACTGTCATTTATACCACCATCAGTTATACCCACTGTCAGTTATACCACCATCAGTTATACCCACTGTCAGTTATACCACCATCAGTTATACCCACTGTCAGTTATACCACCATCAGTTATACCCACTGTCATTTATACCACCATCAGTTATACCCACTGTCATGTATACCACCATCAGTTATACCCGCTGTCAGTTATACCCGCTGTCATTTATACCACCATCAGTTATACCCACTGTCATTTATACCACCATCAGTTATACCCACTGTCATTTATACCACCATCAGTTATACCCACTGTCAGTTATACCCACTGTCATTTATACCACCATCAGTTATACCCACTGTCATTTATACCACCATCAGTTATACCCGCTGTCAGTTATACCCACTGTCATTTATACCACCATCAGTTATACCCACTGTCATTTATACCACCATCAGTTATACCCACTGTCATTTATACCACCATCAGTTATACCCGCTGTCAGTTATACCCGCTGTCAGTTATACCCACTGTCAGTTATACCACCATCAGTTATACCCACTGTCAGTTATACCACCATCAGTTATACCCACTGTCATGTATACCACCATCAGTTATACCCACTGTCAGTTAAACCACCATCAGTTATACCCACTGTCAGTTATACCACCATCAGTTATACCCACTGTCATGTATACCACCATCAGTTATACCCACTGTCATTTATACCACCATCAGTTATACCCGCTGTCAGTTATACCCGCTGTCAGTTATACCCACTGTCAGTTATACCACCATCAGTTATACCCACTGTCAGTTATACCACCATCAGTTATACCCACTGTCATGTATACCACCATCAGTTATACCCACTGTCAGTTATACCACCATCAGTTATATCCACCGTCAGTTATACCCACAGTCATTTATACCACCATCAGTTATACCCACTGTCATTTATACCACCATCAGTTATACCCACTGTCAGTTATACCACCATCAGTTATACCCACTGTCATGTATACCACCATCAGTTATACCCACTGTCAGTTATACCACCATTAGTTATATCCACTGTCAGTTATACCACCGTCAGTTATACCCACAGTCATTTATACCACCATCAGTTATACCCACTGTCAGTTATACCACCATCAGTTATACCCACTGTAATTTATACCACCATCAGTTATACCCACTGTAATTTATACCACCATCAGTTATATCCACTGTCATTTATACCACCATCAGTTATACCCGCTGTCAGTTATACCCACCATCAGTTATACCCACTGTCAGTTATACCACCATCAGTTATACCCACTGTCATGTTATACCACCATCAGTTATACCCACTGTCAGTTATACCACCATCAGTTATACCCGCTGTCAGTTATACCACGCTGTCAGTTATACCCACTGTCAGTTATACCACCATCAGTTATACCCGCTGTCATGTTATACCCACCATCAGTTATACCCACTGTCATTTATACCACCATCAGTTATACCCACTGTCAGTTATACCACCATCAGTTATACCCACTGTCAGTTATACCACCATCAGTTATACCCGCTGTCAGTTATACCACCATCAGTTATACCCACTGTCAGTTATACCACCATCAGTTATACCCACTGGTCAGTTAAACCACCATCAGTTATACCCACTGTCATGTTATACCCACCATCAGTTATACCCACTGTCAGTTATACCACCATCAGTTATACCCACTGTCAGTTATACCACCATCAGTTATACCCACTGTCATTTATACCACCATCAGTTATACCCACTGTCAGTTATACCACCATCAGTTATACCCACTGTCAGTTATACCCACCATCAGTTATACCCACTGTCATTTATACCACCATCAGTTATACCCACTGTCAGTTATACCACCATCAGTTATACCCACTGTCATGTATACCACCATCAGTTATACCCACTGTCAGTTATACCACCATCAGTTATACCCACTGTCATGTTATACCACCATCAGTTATACCCACTGTCATTTATACCACCATCAGTTATACCCACTGTCAGTGTATACCCACCATCAGTTATACCCACTGTCAGTTATACCACCATCAGTTATACCCGCTGTCAGTTATACCACCATCAGTTATACCCACTGTCAGTTATACCACCATCAGTTATACCCACTGTCATGTATACCACCATCAGTTATACCCACTGTCATTTATACCACCATCAGTTATACCCGCTGTCAGTTATACCCACCATCAGTTATACCCACTGTCATTTATACCCACTGTCATTTATACCACCATCAGTTATACCCACTGTCATTTATACCACCATCAGTTATACCCACCATCAGTTATATCCACTGTCAGTTATACCACCATCAGTTATACCCACTGTCAGTTATACCACCATCAGTTATACCCACTGTCAGTTATACCCACCATCAGTTATACCCACTGTCAGTTATACCACCATCAGTTATACCCACTGTCATTTATACCACCATCAGTTATACCCACTGTCAGTTATACCACCATCAGTTATACCCACTGTCAGTTATACCACCATCAGTTATACCCGCTGTCAGTTATACCCACCATCAGTTATACCCACTGTCATTTATACCACCATCAGTTATACCCGCTGTCAGTTATACCCACCATCAGTTATACCCACTGTCATGTATACCACCATCAGTTATACCCACTGTCAGTTATACCACCATCAGTTATACCCACTGTCATGTATACCACCATCAGTTATACCCACTGTCATGTTATACCCACCATCAGTTATACCCACTGTCAGTTATACCCACCATCAGTTATACCCACTGTCAGTTATACCACCATCAGTTATACCCACTGTCAGTTATACCACCATCAGTTATACCCACTGTCATTTACACCACCATCAGTTATACCCACTGTCATGTATACCACCATCAGTTATACCCACTGTCAGTTATACCCACCATCAGTTATACCCACTGTCAGTTATACCACCATCAGTTATACCCACTGTCAGTTATACCACCATCAGTTATACCCACTGTCAGTTACACCACCACCAGTTATACCCACTGTCATTTATACCACCACCAGTTATACCCACTGTCATTTATACCACCATCAGTTATACCCACTGTCATTTATACCACCATCAGTTATACCCGCTGTCAGTTACACCACCATCAGTTATACCCACTGTAATGTATACCACCATCAGTTATACCCACTGTCATGTATACCACCATCAGTTATACCCACTGTCAGTTATACCCACCAACAGTTATACCCACTGTCAGTTATACCACCATCAGTTATACCCACTGTCAGTTATACCACCATCAGTTATACCCACTGTCATTTACACCACCATCAGTTATACCCACTGTCATGTATACCACCATCAGTTATACCCACTGTCAGTTATACCCACCATCAGTTATACCCACTGTCAGTTATACCACCATCAGTTATACCCACTGTCAGTTATACCACCATCAGTTATACCCACTGTCATTTACACCACCACCAGTTATACCCACTGTCATTTATACCACCACCAGTTATACCCACTGTCATTTATACCACCATCAGTTATACCCACTGTCATTTATACCACCATCAGTTATACCCGCTGTCAGTTACACCACCATCAGTTATACCCACTGTCATTTATACCACCATCAGTTATACCCACTGTCATTTATACCACCATCAGTTATACCCGCTGTCAGTTATACCCACCATCAGTTCTACCCACTGTCATGTATACCACCATCAGTTATACCCACTGTCATTTATACAACCATCAGTTATACCCGCTGTCAGTTATACCACCATCAGCTATACCCACTGTCATTTACACCACCATCAGTTATACCCACTGTCATTTATACCACCACCAGTTATACCCACTGTCAGTTATACCACCATCAGTTATATCCACTGTCATTTACACCACCATCAGTTATACCCACTGTCATTTATACCACCATCAGTTATACCCACTGTCAGTTACACCCACTGTCAGTTATACCACCATCAGTTATATCCACTGTCAGTTATACCACCGTCAGTTATAACCACTGTCATTTATACCACCATCAGTTATACCCACTGTCAGTTATACCACCACCAGTTATACCCACTGTCATTCATACCACCATCAGTTATACCCACTGTCAGTTATACCCACTGTCATGTATACCACCATCAGTTATATCCACTGTCAGTTATACCACCATCAGTTATACCCACTGTAATTTATACCACCATCAGTTATACCCACTGTCATTTATACCACCATCAGTTATACCCGCTGTCAGTTATACCCACCATCAGTTATACCCACTGTCATTTATACCACCATCAGTTATACCCACTGTCAGTTATACCACCATCAGTTATACCCACTGTCAGTTATACCACCATCAGTTATACCCGCTGTCAGTTATACCCACCATCAGTTATACCCACTGTTAGTTATACCACCATCAGTTATACCCACTGTCAGTTATACCACCATCAGTTATACCCACTGTCAGTTATACCACCATCAGTTATACCCACTGTCATTTATACCACCATCAGTTATACCCACTGTCAGTTATACCACCATCAGTTATACCCACTGTAATTTATACCACCATCAGTTATACCCACTGTAATTTATACCACCATCAGTTATATCCACTGTCATTTATACCACCATCAGTTATACCCGCTGTCAGTTATACCCACCATCAGTTATATCCACTGTCAGTTATACCACCATCAGTTATACCCACTGTCAGTTATACCACCATCAGTTATATCCACTGTCAGTTATACCACCATCAGTTATACCCACTGTAATTTATACCACCATCAGTTATACCCACTGTCATTTATACCACCATCAGTTATACCCGCTGTCAGTTATACCCACCATCAGTTATACCCACTGTCATTTATACCACCATCAGTTATACCCACTGTCAGTTATACCACCATCAGTTATACCCACTGTCAGTTATACCACCATCAGTTATACCCGCTGTCAGTTATACCACCATCAGTTATACCCACTGTCATTTATACCACCATCAGTTATACCCACTGTCAGTTATACCACCATCAGTTATACCCACTGTCAGTTAAACCCACCATCAGTTATACCCACTGTCAGTTATACCACCATCAGTTATACCCGCTGTCAGTTATACCACCATCAGTTATACCCACTGTCATTTATACCACCATCAGTTATACCCACTGTCAGTTATACCACCATCAGTTATACCCACTGTCAGTTATACCCACCATCAGTTATACCCACTGTCAGTTATACCACCATCAGTTATACCCGCTGTCAGTTATACCACCATCAGTTATACCCACTGTCATTTATACCACCATCAGTTATACCCACTGTCAGTTATACCACCATCAGTTATACCCACTGTCAGTTATACCACCATCAGTTATATCCACTGTCATTTACACCACCATCAGTTATACCCACTGTCAGTTATACCCACCATCAGTTATACCCACTGTCAGTTATACCACCATCAGTTATACCCGCTGTCAGTTATACCACCATCAGTTATACCCACTGTCAGTTATACCACCATCAGTTATACCCACTGTCATTTATACCACCATCAGTTATACCCACTGTCAGTTATACCACCATCAGTTATACCCACTGTCAGTTATACCACCATCAGTTATACCCACTGTCATTTATACCCACTGTCATTTATACCACCATCAGTTATACCCACTGTCAGTTATACCACCATCAGTTATACCCACTGTCATTTATACCACCATCAGTTATACCACCATCAGTTATACCCACTGTCATTTACACCACCATCAGTTATACCCACTGTCAGTTATACCCACCATCAGTTATACCCACTGTCAGTTGTACCACCATCAGTTATACCCGCTGTCAGTTATACCACCATCAGTTATACCCACTGTCAGTTATACCACCATCAGTTATACCCACTGTCAGTTATACCACCATCAGTTATATCCACTGTCAGTTATACCACCATCAGTTATATCCACTGTCAGTTATACCACCATCAGTTATACCCACTGTCAGTTATACCCACCATCAGTTATACCCACTGTCATTTATACCACCATCAGTTATACCCGCTGTCAGTTATACCACCATCAGTTATACCCACTGTCATTTATACCACCATCAGTTATACCCGCTGTCAGTTATACCCACCATCAGTTATACCAACTGTCAGTTATACCACCATCAGTTATATCCACTGTCAGTTATACCACCATCAGTTATACCCACTGTCAGTTATACCACCATCAGTTATACCCACTGTCAGTTATACCACCATCAGTTATACCCACTGTCATTTATACCACCATCAGTTATACCCACTGTCATTTATACCACCATCAGTTATACCCACTGTCAGTTATACCACCATCAGTTATACCCACTGTCAGTTATACCACCATCAGTTATACCCGCTGTCAGTTATACCACCATCAGTTATACCCACTGTCATTTATACCACCATCAGTTATACCCACTGTCAGTTATACCACCATCAGTTATACCCACTGTCATGTATACCACCATCAGTTATACCCACTGTCAGTTATACCACCATCAGTTATACCCACTGTCATGTATACCACCATCAGTTATACCCACTGTCATGTATACCACCATCAGTTATACCCACTGTCAGTTATACCCACCAACAGTTATACCCACTGTCAGTTATACCACCATCAGTTATACCCACTGTCAGTTATACCACCATCAGTTATACCCACTGTCATTTACACCACCATCAGTTATACCCACTGTCATGTATACCACCATCAGTTATACCCACTGTCAGTTATACCCACCATCAGTTATACCCACTGTCAGTTATACCACCATCAGTTATACCCACTGTCAGTTATACCACCATCAGTTATACCCACTGTCATTTACACCACCACCAGTTATACCCACTGTCATTTATACCACCACCAGTTATACCCACTGTCATTTATACCACCATCAGTTATACCCACTGTCATTTATACCACCATCAGTTATACCCGCTGTCAGTTACACCACCATCAGTTATACCCACTGTCATTTATACCACCATCAGTTATACCCACTGTAATTTATACCACCATCAGTTATACCCGCTGTCAGTTATACCCACCATCAGTTCTACCCACTGTCATGTATACCACCATCAGTTATACCCACTGTCATTTATACCACCATCAGTTATACCCGCTGTCAGTTATACCACCATCAGCTATACCCACTGTCATTTACACCACCATCAGTTATACCCACTGTCATTTATACCACCACCAGTTATACCCACTGTCAGTTATACCACCATCAGTTATATCCACTGTCATTTACACCACCATCAGTTATACCCACTGTCATTTATACCACCATCAGTTATATCCACTGTCAGTTATACAACCATCAGTTATACCCACTGTCATTTATACCACCATCAGTTATACCCACTGTCAGTTATACCCACTGTCAGTTATACCACCATCAGTTATATCCACTGTCAGTTATACCACCGTCAGTTATACCCACTGTCATTTATACCACCATCAGTTATACCCACTGTCAGTTATACCCACTGTCATGTATACCACCATCAGTTATATCCACTGTCAGTTATACCACCATCAGTTATACCCACTGTAATTTATACCACCATCAGTTATACCCACTGTCATTTATACCACCATCAGTTATACCCGCTGTCAGTTATACCCACCATCAGTTATACCCACTGTCATTTATACCACCATCAGTTATACCCACTGTCAGTTATACCACCATCAGTTATACCCACTGTCATGTATACCACCATCAGTTATACCCACTGTCAGTTATACCACCATCAGTTATATCCACTGTCAGTTATACCACCGTCAGTTATACCCACAGTCATTTATACCACCATCAGTTATACCCACTGTCATTTATACCACCATCAGTTATACCCACTGTCAGTTATACCACCATCAGTTATACCCACTGTCAGTTATACCACCATCAGTTATACCCACAGTCATTTATACCACCATCAGTTATACCCACTGTCATTTATACCACCATCAGTTATACCCACTGTCAGTTATACCACCATCAGTTATACCCACTGTCATGTATACCACCATCAGTTATACCCACTGTCAGTTATACCACCGTCAGTTATATCCACTGTCAGTTATACCACCGTCAGTTATACCCACAGTCATTTATACCACCATCAGTTATACCCACTGTCATTTATACCACCATCAGTTATACCCACTGTCAGTTATACCACCATCAGTTATACCCACTGTCAGTTATACCACCATCAGTTATACCCACTGTCAGTTATACCACCATCAGTTATACCCACTGTCAGTTATACCACCATCAGTTATACCCACTGTCAGTTATACCCACCATCAGTTATACCCACTGTCAGTTATACCACCATCAGTTATACCCACTGTCAGTTATACCACCATCAGTTATACCCACTGTCAGTTATACCACCATCAGTTATACCCACTGTCAGTTATACCACCATCAGTTATACCCACTGTCAGTTATACCACCATCAGTTATACCCACTGTCAGTTATACCACCATCAGTTATACCCACTGTTAGGTATACCACCATCAGTTATACCCACTGTCATTTATACCACCATCAGTTATACCCGCTGTCAGTTATACCCGCTGTCAGTTATACCCACTGTCAGTTATACCACCATCAGTTATACCCACTGTCATGTATACCACCATCAGTTATACCCACTGTCATTTATACCACCATCAGTTATACCCACTGTCAGTTATACCACCATCAGTTATACCCACTGGTAGTTAAACCACCATCAGTTATACCCACTGTCATGTATACCACCATCAGTTATACCCACTGTCAGTTATACCACCATCAGTTATACCCACTGTCAGTTATACCACCATCAGTTATACCCACTGTCATTTATACCACCATCAGTTATACCCACTGTCAGTTATATCCACTGTCAGTTATACCACCATCAGTTATACCCACTGTCATTTATACCACCATCAGTTATACCCACTGTCATGTATACCACCATCAGTTATACCCACTGTCAGTTATACCACCATCAGTTATACCCACTGTCATGTATACCACCATCAGTTATACCCACTGTCATTTATACCACCATCAGTTATACCCACTGTCATGTATACCACCATCAGTTATACCCACTGTCAGTTATACCACCATCAGTTATACCCGCTGTCAGTTATACCACCATCAGTTATACCCACTGTCAGTTATACCACCATCAGTTATACCCACTGTCATGTATACCACCATCAGTTATACCCACTGTCATTTATACCACCATCAGTTATACCCGCTGTCAGTTATACCCACCATCAGTTCTACCCACTGTCAGTTATACCACCATCAGTTATACCCACTGTCATTTATACCACCATCAGTTATACCCACCATCAGTTATATCCACTGTCAGTTATACCACCATCAGTTATACCCACTGTCAGTTATACCACCATCAGTTATACCCACTGTCAGTTATACCACCATCAGTTATACCCACTGTCAGTTATACCACCATCAGTTATACCCGCTGTCAGTTATACCACCATCAGTTATACCCACTGTCATTTATACCACCATCAGTTATACCCACTGTCAGTTATACCACCATCAGTTATACCCACTGTCATGTATACCACCATCAGTTATACCCACTGTCAGTTATACCACCATCAGTTATACCCACTGTCATGTATACCACCATCAGTTATACCCACTGTCATGTATACCACCATCAGTTATACCCACTGTCAGTTATACCCACCATCAGTTATACCCACTGTCAGTTATACCACCATCAGTTATACCCACTGTCAGTTATACCACCATCAGTTATACCCACTGTCATTTACACCACCATCAGTTATACCCACTGTCATGTATACCACCATCAGTTATACCCACTGTCAGTTATACCCACCATCAGTTATACCCACTGTCAGTTATACCACCATCAGTTATACCCACTGTCAGTTATACCACCATCAGTTATACCCACTGTCATTTACACCACCACCAGTTATACCCACTGTCATTTATACCACCACCAGTTATACCCACTGTCATTTATACCACCATCAGTTATACCCACTGTCATTTATACCACCATCAGTTATACCCGCTGTCAGTTACACCACCATCAGTTATACCCACTGTCATTTATACCACCATCAGTTATACCCACTGTAATTTATACCACCATCAGTTATACCCGCTGTCAGTTATACCCACCATCAGTTCTACCCACTGTCATGTATACCACCATCAGTTATACCCACTGTCATTTATACCACCATCAGTTATACCCGCTGTCAGTTATACCACCATCAGCTATACCCACTGTCATTTACACCACCATCAGTTATACCCACTGTCATTTATACCACCACCAGTTATACCCACTGTCAGTTATACCACCATCAGTTATATCCACTGTCATTTACACCACCATCAGTTATACCCACTGTCATTTATACCACCATCAGTTATATCCACTGTCAGTTATACCACCATCAGTTATACCCACTGTCATTTATACCACCATCAGTTATACCCACTGTCAGTTATACCCACTGTCAGTTATACCACCATCAGTTATATCCACTGTCAGTTATACCACCGTCAGTTATACCCACTGTCATTTATACCACCATCAGTTATACCCACTGTCAGTTATACCACCATCAGTTATACCCACTGTCATTTATACCACCATCAGTTATACCCACTGTCAGTTATACCCACTGTCATGTATACCACCATCAGTTATATCCACTGTCAGTTATACCACCATCAGTTATACCCACTGTAATTTATACCACCATCAGTTATACCCACTGTCATTTATACCACCATCAGTTATACCCGCTGTCAGTTATACCCACCATCAGTTATACCCACTGTCATTTATACCACCATCAGTTATACCCACTGTCAGTTATACCACCATCAGTTATACCCACTGTCAGTTATACCACCATCAGTTATACCCGCTGTCAGTTATACCCACCATCAGTTATACCCACTGTCAGTTATACCACCATCAGTTATACCCACTGTCAGTTATACCACCATCAGTTATACCCACTGTCAGTTATACCACCATCAGTTATACCCACTGTCATTTATACCACCATCAGTTATACCCACTGTCAGTTATACCACCATCAGTTATACCCACTGTAATTTATACCACCATCAGTTATACCCACTGTAATTTATACCACCATCAGTTATATCCACTGTCATTTATACCACCATCAGTTATACCCGCTGTCAGTTATACCCACCATCAGTTATATCCACTGTCAGTTATACCACCATCAGTTATACCCACTGTCAGTTATACCACCATCAGTTATATCCACTGTCAGTTATACCACCATCAGTTATACCCACTGTCATTTATACCACCATCAGTTATACCCGCTGTCAGTTATACCCGCTGTCAGTTATACCCACTGTCAGTTATACCACCATCAGTTATACCCACTGTCATGTATACCACCATCAGTTATACCCACTGTCATTTATACCACCATCAGTTATACCCACTGTCAGTTATACCACCATCAGTTATACCCACTGGTAGTTAAACCACCATCAGTTATACCCACTGTCATGTATACCACCATCAGTTATACCCACTGTCAGTTATACCACCATCAGTTATACCCACTGTCAGTTATACCACCATCAGTTATACCCACTGTCATTTATACCACCATCAGTTATACCCACTGTCAGTTATATCCACTGTCAGTTATATCCACTGTCAGTTATACCACCATCAGTTATACCCACTGTCATTTATACCACCATCAGTTATACCCACTGTCATGTATACCACCATCAGTTATACCCACTGTCAGTTATACCACCATCAGTTATACCCACTGTCATGTATACCACCATCAGTTATACCCACTGTCATTTATACCACCATCAGTTATACCCACTGTCATGTATACCACCATCAGTTATACCCACTGTCAGTTATACCACCATCAGTTATACCCGCTGTCAGTTATACCACCATCAGTTATACCCACTGTCAGTTATACCACCATCAGTTATACCCACTGTCATGTATACCACCATCAGTTATACCCACTGTCATTTATACCACCATCAGTTATACCCGCTGTCAGTTATACCCACCATCAGTTCTACCCACTGTCAGTTATACCACCATCAGTTATACCCACTGTCATTTATACCACCATCAGTTATACCCACCATCAGTTATATCCACTGTCAGTTATACCACCATCAGTTATACCCACTGTCAGTTATACCACCATCAGTTATACCCACTGTCAGTTATACCACCATCAGTTATACCCACTGTCAGTTATACCACCATCAGTTATACCCGCTGTCAGTTATACCACCATCAGTTATACCCACTGTCATTTAAACCACCATCAGTTATACCCACTGTCAGTTATACCACCATCAGTTATACCCACTGTCATGTATACCACCATCAGTTATACCCACTGTCAGTTATACCACCATCAGTTATACCCACTGTCATGTATACCACCATCAGTTATACCCACTGTCATGTATACCACCATCAGTTATACCCACTGTCAGTTATACCCACCATCAGTTATACCCACTGTCAGTTATACCACCATCAGTTATACCCACTGTCAGTTATACCACCATCAGTTATACCCACTGTCATTTACACCACCATCAGTTATACCCACTGTCATGTATACCACCATCAGTTATACCCACTGTCAGTTATACCCACCATCAGTTATACCCACTGTCATTTATACCACCATCAGTTATACCCACTGTCATGTATACCACCATCAGTTATACCCACTGTCAGTTATACCACCATCAGTTATACCCACTGTCATGTATACCACCATCAGTTATACCCACTGTCATTTATACCACCATCAGTTATACCCACTGTCATGTATACCACCATCAGTTATACCCACTGTCAGTTATACCACCATCAGTTATACCCGCTGTCAGTTATACCACCATCAGTTATACCCACTGTCAGTTATACCACCATCAGTTATACCCACTGTCATGTATACCACCATCAGTTATACCCACTGTCATTTATACCACCATCAGTTATACCCGCTGTCAGTTATACCCACCATCAGTTCTACCCACTGTCAGTTATACCACCATCAGTTATACCCACTGTCATTTATACCACCATCAGTTATACCCACCATCAGTTATATCCACTGTCAGTTATACCACCATCAGTTATACCCACTGTCAGTTATACCACCATCAGTTATACCCACTGTCAGTTATACCACCATCAGTTATACCCACTGTCAGTTATACCACCATCAGTTATACCTGCTGTCAGTTATACCACCATCAGTTATACCCACTGTCATTTATACCACCATCAGTTATACCCACTGTCAGTTATACCACCATCAGTTATACCCACTGTCATGTATACCACCATCAGTTATACCCACTGTCAGTTATACCACCATCAGTTATACCCACTGTCATGTATACCACCATCAGTTATACCCACTGTCATGTATACCACCATCAGTTATACCCACTGTCAGTTATACCCACCATCAGTTATACCCACTGTCAGTTATACCACCATCAGTTATACCCACTGTCAGTTATACCACCATCAGTTATACCCACTGTCATTTACACCACCATCAGTTATACCCACTGTCATGTATACCACCATCAGTTATACCCACTGTCAGTTATACCCACCATCAGTTATACCCACTGTCAGTTATACCACCATCAGTTATACCCACTGTCAGTTATACCACCATCAGTTATACCCACTGTCATTTACACCACCACCAGTTATACCCACTGTCATTTATACCACCACCAGTTATACCCACTGTCATTTATACCACCATCAGTTATACCCGCTGTCAGTTACACCACCATCAGTTATACCCACTGTCATTTATACCACCATCAGTTATACCCACTGTAATTTATACCACCATCAGTTATACCCGCTGTCAGTTATACCCACCATCAGTTCTACCCACTGTCATGTATACCACCATCAGTTATACCCACTGTCATTTATACAACCATCAGTTATACCCGCTGTCAGTTATACCACCATCAGCTATACCCACTGTCATTTACACCACCATCAGTTATACCCACTGTCATTTATACCACCACCAGTTATACCCACTGTCAGTTATACCACCATCAGTTATATCCACTGTCATTTACACCACCATCAGTTATACCCACTGTCATTTATACCACCATCAGTTATATCCACTGTCAGTTATACCACCATCAGTTATACCCACTGTCATTTATACCACCATCAGTTATACCCACTGTCAGTTATACCCACTGTCAGTTATACCACCATCAGTTATATCCACTGTCAGTTATACCACCGTCAGTTATACCCACTGTCATTTATACCACCATCAGTTATACCCACTGTCAGTTATACCACCATCAGTTATACCCACTGTCATTTATACCACCATCAGTTATACCCACTGTCAGTTATACCCACTGTCATGTATACCACCATCAGTTATATCCACTGTCAGTTATACCACCATCAGTTATACCCACTGTAATTTATACCACCATCAGTTATACCCACTGTCATTTATACCACCATCAGTTATACCCGCTGTCAGTTATACCCACCATCAGTTATACCCACTGTCATTTATACCACCATCAGTTATACCCACTGTCAGTTATACCACCATCAGTTATACCCACTGTCAGTTATACCACCATCAGTTATACCCGCTGTCAGTTATACCCACCATCAGTTATACCCACTGTCAGTTATACCACCATCAGTTATACCCACTGTCAGTTATACCACCATCAGTTATACCCACTGTCAGTTATACCACCATCAGTTATACCCACTGTCATTTATACCACCATCAGTTATACCCACTGTCAGTTATACCACCATCAGTTATACCCACTGTAATTTATACCACCATCAGTTATACCCACTGTAATTTATACCACCATCAGTTATATCCACTGTCATTTATACCACCATCAGTTATACCCGCTGTCAGTTATACCCACCATCAGTTATATCCACTGTCAGTTATACCACCATCAGTTATACCCACTGTCAGTTATACCACCATCAGTTATATCCACTGTCAGTTATACCACCATCAGTTATACCCACTGTAATTTATACCACCATCAGTTATACCCACTGTCATTTATACCACCATCAGTTATACCCGCTGTCAGTTATACCCACCATCAGTTATACCCACTGTCATTTATACCACCATCAGTTATACCCACTGTCAGTTATACCACCATCAGTTATACCCACTGTCAGTTATACCACCATCAGTTATACCCGCTGTCAGTTATACCACCATCAGTTATACCCACTGTCATTTATACCACCATCAGTTATACCCACTGTCAGTTATACCACCATCAGTTATACCCACTGTCAGTTATACCCACCATCAGTTATACCCACTGTCAGTTATACCACCATCAGTTATACCCGCTGTCAGTTATACCACCATCAGTTATACCCACTGTCATTTATACCACCATCAGTTATACCCACTGTCAGTTATACCACCATCAGTTATACCCACTGTCAGTTATACCCACCATCAGTTATACCCACTGTCAGTTATACCACCATCAGTTATACCCGCTGTCAGTTATACCACCATCAGTTATACCCACTGTCATTTATACCACCATCAGTTATACCCACTGTCAGTTATACCACCATCAGTTATACCCACTGTCAGTTATACCACCATCAGTTATATCCACTGTCATTTACACCACCATCAGTTATACCCACTGTCAGTTATACCCACCATCAGTTATACCCACTGTCAGTTATACCACCATCAGTTATACCCGCTGTCAGTTATACCACCATCAGTTATACCCACTGTCAGTTATACCACCATCAGTTATACCCACTGTCATTTATACCACCATCAGTTATACTCACTGTCAGTTATACCACCATCAGTTATACCCACTGTCAGTTATACCACCATCAGTTATACCCACTGTCATTTATACCCACTGTCATTTATACCACCATCAGTTATACCCACTGTCAGTTATACCACCCTCAGTTATACCCACTGTCATATATACCACCATCAGTTATACCACCATCAGTTATATTCACTGTCATTTACACCACCATCAGTTATACCCACTGTCAGTTATACCCACCATCAGTTATACCCACTGTCAGTTATACCACCATCAGTTATACCCGCTGTCAGTTATACCACCATCAGTTATACCCACTGTCATTTATACCACCATCAGTTATACCCGCTGTCAGTTATACCACCATCAGTTATACCCACTGTCATTTACACCACCATCAGTTATACCCACTGTCAGTTATACCCACCATCAGTTATACCCACTGTCATTTATACCACCATCAGTTATACCCGCTGTCAGTTATACCACCATCAGTTATACCCACTGTCATTTATACCACCATCAGTTATACCCGCTGTCAGTTATACCCACCATCAGTTATACCAACTGTCAGTTATACCACCATCAGTTATATCCACTGTCAGTTATACCACCATCAGTTATACCCACTGTCAGTTATACCACCATCAGTTATACCCACTGTCAGTTATACCACCATCAGTTATACCCACTGTCATTTATACCACCATCAGTTATACCCACTGTCATTTATACCACCATCAGTTATACCCACTGTCAGTTATACCACCATCAGTTATACCCACTGTCAGTTATACCACCATCAGTTATACCCGCTGTCAGTTATACCACCATCAGTTATACCCACTGTCATTTATACCACCATCAGTTATACCCACTGTCAGTTATACCACCATCAGTTATACCCACTGTCATGTATACCACCATCAGTTATACCCACTGTCAGTTATACCACCATCAGTTATACCCACTGTCATGTATACCACCATCAGTTATACCCACTGTCATGTATACCACCATCAGTTATACCCACTTTCAGTTATACCCACCATCAGTTATACCCACTGTCAGTTATACCACCATCAGTTATACCCACTGTCAGTTATACCACCATCAGTTATACCCACTGTCATTTACACCACCATCAGTTATACCCACTGTCATGTATACCACCATCAGTTATACCCACTGTCAGTTATACCCACCATCAGTTATACCCACTGTCAGTTATACCACCATCAGTTATACCCACTGTCAGTTATACCACCATCAGTTATACCCACTGTCATTTACACCACCACCAGTTATACCCACTGTCATTTATACCACCACCAGTTATACCCACTGTCATTTATACCACCATCAGTTATACCCACTGTCATTTATACCACCATCAGTTATACCCGCTGTCAGTTACACCACCATCAGTTATACCCACTGTCATTTATACCACCATCAGTTATACCCACTGTAATTTATACCACCATCAGTTACACCCGCTGTCAGTTATACCCACCATCAGTTCTACCCACTGTCATGTATACCACCATCAGTTATACCCACTGTCATTTATACCACCATCAGTTATACCCGCTGTCAGTTATACCACCATCAGCTATACCCACTGTCATTTACACCACCATCAGTTATACCCACTGTCATTTATACCACCACCAGTTATACCCACTGTCAGTTATACCACCATCAGTTATATCCACTGTCATTTACACCACCATCAGTTATACCCACTGTCATTTACACCACCATCAGTTATATCCACTGTCAGTTATACCACCATCAGTTATACCCACTGTCATTTATACCACCATCAGTTATACCCACTGTCAGTTATACCCACTGTCAGTTATACCACCATCAGTTATATCCACTGTCAGTTATACCACCGTCAGTTATACCCACTGTCATTTATACCACCATCAGTTATACCCACTGTCAGTTATACCACCATCAGTTATACCCACTGTCATTTATACCACCATCAGTTATACCCACTGTCAGTTATACCCACTGTCATGTATACCACCATCAGTTAAATCCACTGTCAGTTATACCACCATCAGTTATACCCACTGTAATTTATACCACCATCAGTTATACCCACTGTCATTTATACCACCATCAGTTATACCCGCTGTCAGTTATACCCACCATCAGTTATACCCACTGTCATTTATACCACCATCAGTTATACCCACTGTCAGTTATACCACCATCAGTTATACCCACTGTCAGTTATACCACCATCAGTTATACCCGCTGTCAGTTATACCCACCATCAGTTATACCCACTGTCAGTTATACCACCATCAGTTATACCCACTGTCAGTTATACCACCATCAGTTATACCCACTGTCAGTTATACCACCATCAGTTATACCCACTGTCATTTATACCACCATCAGTTATACCCACTGTCAGTTATACCACCATCAGTTATACCCACTGTAATTTATACCAACATCAGTTATACCCACTGTAATTTATACCACCATCAGTTATACCCACTGTAATTTATACCACCATCAGTTATATCCACTGTCATTTATACCACCATCAGTTATACCCGCTGTCAGTTATACCCACCATCAGTTATATCCACTGTCAGTTATACCACCATCAGTTATACCCACTGTCAGTTATACCACCATCAGTTATATCCACTGTCAGTTATACCACCATCAGTTATACCCACTGTAATTTATACCACCATCAGTTATACCCACTGTCATTTATACCACCATCAGTTATACCCGCTGTCAGTTATACCCACCATCAGTTATACCCACTGTCATTTATACCACCATCAGTTATGCCCACTGTCAGTTATACCACCATCAGTTATACCCACTGTCAGTTATACCACCATCAGTTATACCCGCTGTCAGTTATACCACCATCAGTTATACCCACTGTCATTTATACCACCATCAGTTATACCCACTGTCAGTTATACCACCATCAGTTATACCCACTGTCAGTTATACCCACCATCAGTTATACCCACTGTCAGTTATACCACCATCAGTTATACCCGCTGTCAGTTATACCACCATCAGTTATACCCACTGTCATTTATACCACCATCAGTTATACCCACTGTCAGTTATACCACCATCAGTTATACCCACTGTCAGTTATACCCACCATCAGTTATACCCACTGTCAGTTATACCACCATCAGTTATACCCGCTGTCAGTTATACCACCATCAGTTATACCCACTGTCATTTATACCACCATCAGTTATACCCACTGTCAGTTATACCACCATCAGTTATACCCACTGTCAGTTATACCACCATCAGTTATATCCACTGTCATTTACACCACCATCAGTTATACCCACTGTCAGTTATACCCACCATCAGTTATACCCACTGTCAGTTATACCACCATCAGTTATACCCGCTGTCAGTTATACCACCATCAGTTATACCCACTGTCAGTTATACCACCATCAGTTATACCCACTGTCATTTATACCACCATCAGTTATACCCACTGTCAGTTATACCACCATCAGTTATACCCACTGTCAGTTATACCACCATCAGTTATACCCACTGTCATTTATACCCACTGTCATTTATACCACCATCAGTTATACCCACTGTCAGTTATACCACCATCAGTTATACCCACTGTCATTTATACCACCATCAGTTATACCACCATCAGTTATACCCACTGTCATTTACACCACCATCAGTTATACCCACTGTCAGTTATACCCACCATCAGTTATACCCACTGTCAGTTATACCACCATCAGTTATACCCGCTGTCAGTTATACCACCATCAGTTATAACCACTGTCAGTTATACCACCATCAGTTATACCCACTGTCAGTTATACCACCATCAGTTATATCCACTGTCAGTTATACCACCATCAGTTATATCCACTGTCAGTTATACCACCATCAGTTATACCCACTGTCATTTATACCACCATCAGTTATACCCGCTGTCAGTTATACCACCATCAGTTATACCCACTGTCATTTACACCACCATCAGTTATACCCACTGTCAGTTATACCCACCATCAGTTATACCCACTGTCATTTATACCACCATCAGTTATACCCGCTGTCAGTTATACCACCATCAGTTATACCCACTGTCATTTATACCACCATCAGTTATACCCGCTGTCAGTTATACCCACCATCAGTTATACCCACTGTCAGTTATACCACCATCAGTTATATCCACTGTCAGTTATACCACCATTAGTTATACCCACTGTAATTTATACCACCATCAGTTATACCCACTGTCATTTATACCACCATCAGTTATACCCGCTGTCAGTTATACCCACCATCAGTTATACCCACTGTCATTTATACCACCATCAGTTATACCCACTGTCAGTTATACCACCATCAGTTATACCCACTGTCAGTTATACCACCATCAGTTATACCCACTGTCAGTTATACCACCATCAGTTATACCCACTGTCAGTTATTCCACCATCAGTTATATCCACTGTCATTTACACCACCATCAGTTATACCCACTGTCAGTTATACCCACCATCAGTTATACCCACGGTCAGTTATACCACCATCAGTTATACCCGCTGTCAGTTATACCACCATCAGTTATACCCGCTGTCATGTGTACCACCATCAGTTATACCCACTGTCAGTTATACCACCATCAGTTATACCCACTGTCAGTTATACCACCATCAGTTATATCCACTGTCAGTTATACCACCATCAGTTATACCCACTGTCATTTATACCACCATCAGTTATACCCGCTGTCAGTTATACCACCATCAGTTATACCCACTGTCATTTACACCACCATCAGTTATACCCACTGTCAGTTATACCCACCATTAGTTATACCCACTGTCAGTTATACCACCATCAGTTATACCCGCTGTCAGTTATACCACCATCAGTTATACCCACTGTCAGTTATACCACCATCAGTTATACCCACTGTCAGTTATACCACCATCAGTTATACCCACTGTCAGTTATACCACCATCAGTTATACCCACTGTCAGTTATACCACCATCAGTTATATCCACTGTCATTTATACCACCATCAGTTATACCCACTGTCAGTTATACCACCATCAGTTATACCCACTGTCATTTACACCACCATCAGTTATACCCACTGTCAGTTATACCCACCATCAGTTATACCCACTGTCAGTTATACCACCATCAGTTATACCCGCTGTCAGTTATACCACCATCAGTTATACCCACTGTCAGTTATACCACCACCAGTTATACCCACTGTCAGTTATACCACCATCAGTTATATCCACTGTCAGTTATACCACCATCAGTTATACCCACTGTCATTTATACCACCATCAGTTATACCCACTGTCAGTTATACCACCATCAGTTATACCCACTGTCAGTTATACCACCATCAGTTATACCCACTGTCATTTATACCACCATCAGTTATACCCACTGTCAGTTATACCACCACCAGTTATACCCACTGTCAGTTATACCACCATCAGTTATATCCACTGTCAGTTATACCACCATCAATATATACACTGTCAGTTATACCACCATCAGTTATACCCACTGTCATTTATACCACCATCAGTTATACCCACTGTCATTTATACCACCATCAGTTATACCCACTGTCAGTTATACCACCACCAGTTATACCCACTGTCAGTTATACCACCATCAGTTATACCCACTGTCAGTTATACCACCATCAGTTATACCCACTGTCAGTTATACCACCATCAGTTATATCCACTGTCATTTATACCACCATCAGTTATACCCACTGTCAGTTATACCACCATCAGTTATACCCACTGTCATTTACACCACCATCAGTTATACCCACTGTCAGTTATACCCACCATCAGTTATACCCACTGTCAGTTATACCACCATCAGTTATACCCGCTGTCAGTTATACCACCATCAGTTATACCCACTGTCAGTTATACCACCATCAGTTATATCCACTGTCATTTACACCACCATCAGTTATACCCACTGTCAGTTATACCCACCATCAGTTATACCCACTGTCAGTTATACCACCATCAGTTATACCCGCTGTCAGTTATACCACCATCAGTTATACCCACTGTCAATTATACCACCATCAGTTATACCCACTGTCAGTTATACCACCATCAGTTATACCCACTGTCAGTTATACCACCATCAGTTATACCCACTGTCATTTATACCCACTGTCATTTATACCACCATCAGTTATACCCACTGTCAGTTATACCACCATCAGTTATACCCACTGTCATTTATACCACCATCAGTTATACCACCATCAGTTATACCCACTGTCATTTACACCACCATCAGTTATACCCACTGTCAGTTATACCCACCATCAGTTATACCCACTGTCAGTTATACCACCATCAGTTTTACCCGCTGTCAGTTACACCACCATCAGTTATACCCACTGTCAGTTATACCACCATCAGTTATACCCACTGTCAGTTATACCACCATCAGTTATATCCACTGTCAGTTATACCACCATCAGTTATATCCACTGTCAGTTATACCACCATCAGTTATACCCACTGTCATTTATACCACCATCAGTTATACCCGCTGTCAGTTATACCACCATCAGTTATACCCACTGTCATTTACACCACCATCAGTTATACCCACTGTCAGTTATACCCACCATCAGTTATACCCACTGTCATTTATACCACCATCAGTTATACCCGCTGTCAGTTATACCACCATCAGTTATACCCACTGTCATTTATACCACCATCAGTTATACCCGCTGTCAGTTATACCCACCATCAGTTATACCCACTGTCAGTTATACCACCATCAGTTATATCCACTGTCAGTTATACCACCATCAGTTATACCCACTGTAATTTATACCACCATCAGTTATACCCACTGTCATTTATACCACCATCAGTTATACCCGCTGTCAGTTATACCCACCATCAGTTATACCCACTGTCATTTATACCACCATCAGTTATACCCACTGTCAGTTATACCACCATCAGTTATACCCACTGTCAGTTATACCACCATCAGTTATACCCACTGTCAGTTATACCACCATCAGTTATACCCACTGTCAGTTATACCACCATCAGTTATATCCACTGTCATTTACACCACCATCAGTTATACCCACTGTCAGTTATACCCACCATCAGTTATACCCACTGTCAGTTATACCACCATCAGTTATACCCGCTGTCAGTTATACCACCATCAGTTATACCCGCTGTCATGTGTACCACCATCAGTTATACCCACTGTCAGTTATACCACCATCAGTTATACCCACTGTCAGTTATACCACCATCAGTTATATCCACTGTCAGTTATACCACCATCAGTTATACCCACTGTCAGTTATACCACCATCAGTTATACCCACTGTCAGTTATACCACCATCAGTTATACCCACTGTCAGTTATACCACCATCAGTTATACCCACTGTCAGTTATACCACCATCAGTTATACCCACTGTCATTTATACCCACTGTCATTTATACCACCATCAGTTATACCCACTGTCAGTTATACCACCATCAGTTATACCCACTGTCATTTATACCACCATCAGTTATACCACCATCAGTTATACCCACTGTCATTTACACCACCATCAGTTATACCCACTGTCAGTTATACCCACCATCAGTTATACCCACTGTCAGTTATACCACCATCAGTTTTACCCGCTGTCAGTTACACCACCATCAGTTATACCCACTGTCAGTTATACCACCATCAGTTATACCCACTGTCAGTTATACCACCATCAGTTATATCCACTGTCAGTTATACCCACCATCAGTTATATCCACTGTCAGTTATACCACCATCAGTTATACCCACTGTCATTTATACCACCATCAGTTATACCCGCTGTCAGTTATACCACCATCAGTTATACCCACTGTCATTTACACCACCATCAGTTATACCCACTGTCAGTTATACCCACCATCAGTTATACCCACTGTCATTTATACCACCATCAGTTATACCCGCTGTCAGTTATACCACCATCAGTTATACCCACTGTCATTTATACCACCATCAGTTATACCCGCTGTCAGTTATACCCACCATCAGTTATACCCACTGTCAGTTATACCACCATCAGTTATATCCACTGTCAGTTATACCACCATCAGTTATACCCACTGTAATTTATACCACCATCAGTTATACCCACTGTCATTTATACCACCATCAGTTATACCCGCTGTCAGTTATACCCACCATCAGTTATACCCACTGTCATTTATACCACCATCAGTTATACCCACTGTCAGTTATACCCACCATCAGTTATACCCACTGTCAGTTATACCACCATCAGTTATACCCACTGTCAGTTATACCACCATCAGTTATACCCACTGTCAGTTATACCACCATCAGTTATATCCACTGTCATTTACACCACCATCAGTTATACCCACTGTCAGTTATACCCACCATCAGTTATACCCACTGTCAGTTATACCACCATCAGTTATACCCGCTGTCAGTTATACCACCATCAGTTATACCCGCTGTCATGTGTACCACCATCAGTTATACCCACTGTCAGTTATACCACCATCAGTTATACCCACTGTCAGTTATACCACCATCAGTTATATCCACTGTCAGTTATACCACCATCAGTTATACCCACTGTCATTTATACCACCATCAGTTATACCCGCTGTCAGTTATACCACCAGCAGGTATACCCACTGTCATTTACACCACCATCAGTTATACCCACTGTCAGTTATACCCACCATTAGTTATACCCACTGTCAGTTATACCACCATCAGTTATACCCGCTGTCAGTTATACCACCATCAGTTATACCCACTGTCAGTTATACCACCATCAGTTATACCCACTGTCAGTTATACCACCATCAGTTATACCCACTGTCAGTTATACCACCATCAGTTATACCCACTGTCAGTTATACCACCATCAGTTATATCCACTGTCATTTATACCACCATCAGTTATACCCACTGTCAGTTATACCACCATCAGTTATACCCACTGTCATTTACACCACCATCAGTTATACCCACTGTCAGTTATACCCACCATCAGTTATACCCATTGTCAGTTATACCACCATCAGTTATACCCGCTGTCAGTTATACCACCATCAGTTATACCCACTGTCAGTTATACCACCACCAGTTATACCCACTGTCAGTTATACCACCATCAGTTATATCCACTGTCAGTTATACCACCATCAGTTATACCCACTGTCATTTATACCACCATCAGTTATACCCACTGTCAGTTATACCACCATCAGTTATACCCACTGTCAGTTATACCACCATCAGTTATACCCACTGTCATTTATACCACCATCAGTTATACCCACTGTCAGTTATACCACCACCAGTTATACCCACTGTCAGTTATACCACCATCAGTTATATCCACTGTCAGTTATACCACCATCAGTTATATCCACTGTCAGTTATACCACCATCAGTTATACCCACTGTCATTTATACCACCATCAGTTATACCCACTGTCATTTATACCACCATCAGTTATACCCACTGTCAGTTATACCACCACCAGTTATACCCACTGTCAGTTATACCACCATCAGTTATACCCACTGTCAGTTATACCACCATCAGTTATACCCACTGTCAGTTATACCACCATCAGTTATATCCACTGTCATTTATACCACCATCAGTTATACCCACTGTCAGTTATACCACCATCAGTTATACCCACTGTCATTTACACCACCATCAGTTATACCCACTGTCAGTTATACCCACCATCAGTTATACCCACTGTCAGTTATACCACCATCAGTTATACCCGCTGTCAGTTATACCACCATCAGTTATACCCACTGTCAGTTATACCACCATCAGTTATACCCACTGTCAGTTATACCACCATCAGTTATACCCACTGTCATTTATACCACCATCAGTTATACCCACTGTCAGTTATACCACCACCAGTTATACCCACTGTCAGTTATACCACCATCAGTTATATCCACTGTCAGTTATACCACCATCAGTTATACCCACTGTCATTTATACCACCATCAGTTATACCCACTGTCAGTTATACCCACTGTCAGTTATACCACCATCAGTTATACCCACTGTCAGTTATACCACCATCAGTTATACCCGCTGTCAGTTATACCACCATCAGTTATACCCACTGTCAGTTATACCACCATCAGTTATACCCACTGTCAGTTATACCACCATCAGTTATACCCACAGTAATTTATACCACCATCAGTTATATCCACTGTCATTTATACCACCATCAGTTATACCCACTGTCATTTATACCACCATCAGTTATACCACCATCAGTTATATCCACTGTCATTTATACCACCATCAGTTATATCCACTGTCATTTATACCACCATCAGTTATATCCACTGTCATTTATACCACCATCAGTTATATCCACTGTCATTTATACCACCATCAGTTATACCCACTGTCATGTATACCACCATCAGTTATACCCGCTGTCAGTTATACCACCATCAGTTATACCCACTGTCAGTTATACCACCATCAGTTATACCCACTGTCAGTTATACCACCATCAGTTATACCCACTGTCAGTTATACCACAATCAGTTATACCCACTGTCATTTATACCACCATCAGTTATACCCACTGTCAGTTATACCACCATCAGTTATACCCACTGTCAGTTATACCACCATCAGTTATATCCACTGTCATGTGTACCACCATCAGTTATACCCACTGTCAGTTATACCACCATCAGTTATACCCACTGTCATTTATACCACCATCAGTTATACCCGCTGTCAGTTATACCACCATCAGTTATACCCACTGTCAGTTATACCACCATCAGTTTTACCCACTGTCAGTTATACCACCATCAGTTATACCCACTGTCAGTTATACCACCATCAGTTATACCCACTGTCATTTATACCACCATCAGTTATACCCGCTGTCAGTTATACCACCATCAGCTATACCCACTGTCAGTTATACCACCATCAGTTATACCCACTGTCAGTTATACCACCATCAGTTATACCCGCTGTCAGTTATACCCACCATCAGTTATACCCGCTGTCATTTATACCACCATCAGTTATACCCGCTGTCAGTTATACCACCATCAGTTATACCCACTGTCAGTTAAACCACCATCAGTTATACCCACTGTCAGTTATACCACCATCAGTTATACCCACTGTCAGTTATACCACCATCAGTTATATCCACTGTCATTTATACCACCATCAGTTATACCCACTGTCATTTATACCACCATCAGTTATACCCGCTGTCAGTTATACCACCATCAGTTATACCCACTGTCAGTTATACCACCATCAGTTATACCCACTGTCAGTTATACCACCATCAGTTATACCCACTGTCAGTTATACCACCATCAGTTATATCCACTGTCATTTATACCACCATCAGTTATACCCACTGTCAGTTATACCACCATCAGTTATACCCACTGTCAGTTATACCACCATCAGTTATACCCACTGTCAGTTATACCACCATCAGTTATACCCACTGTCATTTATACCACCATCAGTTATACCCGCTGTCAGTTATACCACCATCAGTTATACCCACTGTCAGTTATACCACCATCAGTTATACCCACTGTCAGTTATACCACCATCAGTTATACCCACTGTCATTTATACCACCATCAGTTATACCCACTGTCATTTATACCACCATCAGTTATACCCGCTGTCAGTTATACCACCATCAGTTATACCCACTGTCATTTATACCACCATCAGTTATACCCACTGTCAGTTATACCACCATCAGTTATACCCACTGTCAGTTATACCACCATCAGTTATACCCACTGTCAGTTATACCACCATCAGTTATACCCACTGTCAGTTATACCACCATCAGTTATACCCACTGTCAGTTATACCACCATCAGTTATACCCACTGTCAGTTATACCCACCATCAGTTATATCCACTGTCAGTTATACCACCATCAGGTATACCCACTGTCAGTTATACCACCATCAGTTATACCCACTGTCAGTTATACCACCATCAGTTATACCCACTGTCAGTTATACCACCATCAGTTATATCCACTGTCAGTTATACCACCATCAGTTATACCCACTGTCATTTATACCACCATCAGTTATACCCACTGTCATTTATACCACCATCAGTTATACCCGCTGTCAGTTATACCCACCATCAGTTATACCCACTGTCAGTTATACCACCATCAGTTATACCCACTGTCAGTTATACCACCATCAGTTATACCCGCTGTCAGTTATACCCACCATCAGTTATACCCACTGTCAGTTATACCACAATCAGTTATACCCACTGTCAGTTATACCACCATCAGTTATACCCACTGTCAGTTATACCACCATCAGTTATACCCGCTGTCAGTTATACCACCATCAGTTATACCCACTGTCAGTTATACCACAATCAGTTATACCCACTGTCAGTTATACCACCATCAGTTATACCCACTGTCATGTATACCACCATCAGTTATACCCACTGTCATTTATACCACCATCAGTTATACCCACTGTCATTTACACCACCATCAATTATACCCACTGTCAGTTATACCACCATCAGTTATACCCACTGTCAGTTATAACCACCGTCAGTTATACCCACTGTCAGTTACAACCACCGTCAGTTATACCCACTGTCATTTATACTCACTGTCATTTATACCATCATCAGTTATACACACTGTCAGTTATACCCACTGTCAGTTATACCCACTGTCAGTTATACCCACCATCAGTTATACCCACCGTCAGTTATACCACCATCAGTTATACCCACTGTCAGTTATACCCACTGTCAGTTATACCCACTGTCAGTTATACCCACCGTCAGTTATACCTACCGTCAGTTATACCTACCGGTCTGTCACTTTGTTGTGCTTAGTTTCATTCAATTACATTGTTAGTTTACCTTACTTTCCTCCTTCACATTGATGTGGTTGTTCCTGAGGGTCGCTAGCAGTAGTGGATTATATTAGGCTCATGTATTACAAGTTGTGTAATAATTTGGGACATGTAGCCTATTTCAATCATTATGGAATGCAGACCATACTTAGCAGGTTAAACCTGGAGCCTGGAGCCCAGTTCATGATGACTGTCATTACAATTCCATGATTAGTGAGGATTATTAGGGTAGATTCATAGGACTACCATTCAACCCCTATTGTACACTTTTCTCACCTTCCAATATTCTATGGATGTACAATTGAATATGGCAACTTTCAGGATTAATCAAACCACTGTATTTTGATTCACCAATATATGTATTGCATAAAGGCTCTCCAAACCATTTATTTTATTATTCAAAACTAATTTCCAAACCCTAAATAATCTACAAGATTATAGTATATTTAAATCTACCAATTGGTGTTGAAAAGGAGGTGAATGTCACGCCCTGACCATAGATTGCTTTGTATGTTTCTATGTTTTGTTTGGTCAGGGTGTGATGTGGGTGGGCATTCTATGTTGTATGTCTAGGTTGTCTGTTTCTATGTGTTTGGCCTAGTATGGTTCTCAATCAGAGGCAGGTGTCAGTCGTTGTCTCTGATTGGGAGCCATATTAAGGTAGCCTATTTTTCATTGTGTTTTGTGGGTGATTATTTTCTGTTCAGTGTTTTTTTGTATTCACCGTTCAGGACTGTTTCGTTTCGTTTCTCGTTATTTTGTTTTGTGTTCATGTTAATAAATTATCAAGATGGACACTTACCACGCTGCGCATTGGTCCTCCTCTTCTCATTCCAACGACGAGCGTTACAGTGAATATACACGTATTTACATGGCTTTCTTTCCACGACTGCAAAGCCCGTTACACACCTCCATAACGTAAGTCTGAATACCAACTACTGAGAAGTGCGTAGGGAAGATGTGCATAGGAAAGGCGTACAGTTCCTAAATCTGAATTAGGGCCCTCCATTAATAGAAAAGGTGTGTACAGTTATGGGCAGTGCAGGTACTGTACCAGGTGGTAATATAGCCCGACAGGATGCTCTCAATGGTGCATCTGTAGATGTTTGTGAGGGTCTTAGGGGCCAAGCCAAATTTATTCAGCCTTCTGAGGTTGAAGAGGCACTGTTGTGCCTTCTTCACCACACTGTTGGTGTGGAGGGACCAGAAAGGTCCCAACTCCCAGCTCCACCTGTTACGTTATGTAACTACTGCCAGCTACACGCACAGACGCACGTGAACACACAACCACACACACCATAAACAGCCATGTCACACAGGATATCAAGTGGACGATGGATGACGTGAGTCGGGAATAGTGGTGATCACCTTCCACTCTCTCCCAACCCATGACCCCAAAATATCTCCACCACACACACACAAACAGAATGCACTGATGCACACACAAGCACTAACACACACACACACAGGTGCAGACACACACACACACATAATTTAATCTGGTCACAGTCTAGAGCATCTTGGTGCAGCTGACAACCATTTATTCACCCCACTGACGCAGGCTATATGTAAATGTTTCCTTCTGGAATCCCCCTTTCCCTTCCTCCCAAATGCTTCCTCTCCACTTTCCTTTCTAGCTTTTACTCCTCCTTTCTCCTTTCTCTTGAATGACACACATGCGCACACATCTACGCACACGCACGCACGCACGCACGCACACAAACACACACACACACACACACACGGTGGCAGGTTGTCTGTCAGCAATTGATCAGTCGATGATGGATGTCCTTGGAGTACAAGTTTTGAATACTGTGCTTTCTCTTGTTGCATCTGAAAGCCCTTCTCCCATTAAACCTAAGGTCATTTCTAGCTCCGCCCCTGGACTCGCTTTCTTCCTCAGCATGCTGGGTAAAGTAGTTGAACATTGTCAACAAGATAAGCCCAATGCAAACGGGGAAAGATGAACAGTCAAAGACAGTTTGTGTGTGTTTTCAAGGCGTTGCATGGTTGAGAGGGTGAGAGAGGGAGGGGGGGTGCAGTAGGAGATATGAAAAGTAAGCAGTGTGTGTGTTCTCTTTGTGTGTGTGTGAGAGTAGGAGAGAGAGAGACAGTGTGTGTGTGTGTGTGTGTGTGTGTGTGTGTGTGTGTGTGTGTGTGTGTGTGTGTGTGTGTGTGTGTGTGTGTGTGTGTGTGTGTGTGTGTGTGTGTGTGTGTGTGTGTGTGTGTGTGTGTGTGTGTGCGTGCGTGCGTGCGTGCGTGCGTGCGTGCGTGCGTGCGTGCGTGCGTGCGTGCGTGCGTGAGTGAGTGAGTGAGTGAGTGAGTGAGTGAGTGAGTGAGGAAAGGGATTATTCAGCTTTTCCAATTTTGACCAGTCAAAATCTCACCATAGGGGAGACAGCACAGCAGCCATTTTTAATTTGAGCTCTGTGTATGCAGTAAAAGTCACCTTTATGCACAGATCTAGAATTAGCTTACAATACCCAAATTCTGACCTAAAACATTACAGAGGGAAACATAAAGCTAACCCTAGATCAGTGCTGAGATTCTCTACTCGGCTGTGTATGTTGCCATGAGCCGACTACAGTAATATGAGGCTTTAGGCAGGTTAGGGCAGTAATCCACGTCGTTTTACTAATGTAATAAAAGGTATGAATGTATCACAGGAAGTATCAAATACAATTCTCAAATCTATACACTTTGTCCCAGAAACTCTATACTAGAGAACTCTATACAGGAGATGGTATAGGTGTCACACACACACAACATATCTCTAGCTCTCTGTTTCATTCAACCATGGTAGAAAGTTTCAGTTCGCTTTTACCCATTTTTTTCTCTCTCTGTTTCCTTATTTCTGCATCTGACAGTGGATTGGGAATGATTTCTACCTTTTAAACTAAACCCAGGTAGACCTACTTCTAACCCATGTAGACCTACTTCTAATCCAGGTAGACCTACTTCTAATCCACTAAAGAAAGACAAGAAAAACATAGATTTGATCATTTTGATCATTTTTTAATTAATGAAATGCAACAGAAAGGCAATCAAATTAAGATAAATAATTTTGTTTTTTACACAGGGGAAATATTTTAGTCATATTTCCAACAATGACTGAGACAATTGTCACAAACTATATATCAACCCTACAAAGTAAGTCGTTTCCAGTTGGTCTCAAAACAGGTTGCGCAAAGATGATGTCACTTCACCCAATGTGATGCTTAGAACTGAATCCAGTGTTTCTTTAAGAAAATACAGCTTTTAAAATATTGTTTAAAGACCTACAAAAAGTAATATAACATGGATGTTCACATTAGATTTATTTTAAGCTTTTGCGTCATAGTGTTACAGCAACAATGTTGTTTAAAAAAGTCAGTTCATGTATGTCTCATTTGAAAAGACATTAATGTTCTCCTTGTGAAAACCCCAACACTGAAACACAATCATCCCAGGCATGTATAACTGTCAGGAAAGGGTGGAAGGTGAAATAAAAATAAAAACAAAAAGACACATTTTTGGCAAAGCAGGAAGAAAAGTGACAAGATTAAGCACAATTTTGATTGGATCCTTAATCATTTTTTTTAGACATTCCCCTCTTTTGATTGGCTCTGATTGTCCTTCACAGTCATGCGATGCCAGCAGCATACCACCCTGCATACCACTGCTGGCTTGCTTCTGAAGCTAAGCAGGGTTGGTCCTGGTCAGTCCCTGGATGGGAGACCAGGTGCTGCTGGAAGTGGTGTTGGAGGGCCAGTAGGAGGCACTCTTTCCTCTGGTCTAAACAAAGATCCCAATGCCCCAGGGCAGTGATTGGGGACACTGCTCTGTGTAGGGTGCCGTCTTTCGGATGGGACGTTAAACGGGTGTCCTGACTCTCTGAGGTCATTAAAGATCCCATGGCACTTATCGTAAGAGTAGGGGTGTTAACCCCGGTGTCCTGGCTAAATTCCCAATCTGGCCCTCAACCATCACGGTCACCTAATAATCCCCAGTTTACAATTGGCTCATTCATCCCCCTCCTCTCCCCTGTAACTATTCCCCAGGTCGTTGCTGCAAATGAGAACGTGTTCTCAGTCAACTTACCTGGTAAAATAACGGTAAAATAAAAAATAAAAATGTCATATGGTTGTCATGGAGCCTTCAAGTGCAACAGCCAAGCTACGTGCAGGAAGATAAAGTTGATGTGTTCCCATGGCAACATTGTGGTGAATGTTAAGCCATGTCCTATGCCAACAGGTAAGAGGGGAACCCAGGTGTACTACTTGAATACGATTGCAGGGATCCCCGAATTCAGATTTTATTGAATATTTTTATATTTCTTCATATTGCATTCTAATGTGATGAAACGAAACATAGATGCGCTTTGGTTTAGTATTTTTTTTAGGCCAGATAAATAGCTACATAGATTTCCTCTAGGAATATATAGATATAGAACATCTAGAACTCTCTAGTCTGGACCTTTAAGGATCACCGAATAGAAAAAACTCTTTCCAGTATTTCTAAAAACAAAGAAATCTAGATTTGAAACCCCCACAGGAGAATAAGCAACATTATAATAGACAATAAACCTAGAAGAACAATATACAAAACCAGACCAATGATGATGTGAACAAAAAAATATTTTTCCACTTTTCTTATAAAAACATCCCCCGTCACTAAATCCACCCTAACCACCAAAATGGGACTTGAACCCATCACCTGTCGCATATTTACAGCTTTACCCCTCATGGACCCCATCCCATCTCCACAACGTACTCAGTGCAGGAAGAGAAGAAGTCTAAAAGCTCCTCCCCCTAAGCCAAAATAACTATTCAACAGTCATTGAAAAAATAACAACGTAAAGAGCAACAAAGAGGAATATAGTTCTCTCTTCATGTATATTATATATGTATACTATGTCCAGTTGAATATTAAAGTCTTTATACATAATACTGTACAACACACAGAAATAGACAAATTATTCAGCTGTACCTGAATAGGAGGATATGAGAGGTATTGAAGTGTATGGCTTGACTGTAGAAATAATCATTCCTTTTTGTCTTGTTTTCTGTCTAGAGAAGAAGCGGTTAGTAAATCCATTGATATGTGAATATTCATAGATTTAGGTTTAGTAGGTTTACTTTTTGAGTGTTAAAGACTAGGGTTTCCATGGTGAGGTCTAGACTAGAGACCAACGCACGCACGCACACACACACAAACACACACACACAAACACACACACGCAAACACACACGCAAACGCACTAAAGCACTATTTACTCTCAGCTGTTCAAGTACCAAATGCATCCATTACAACCACTCAGCACATACTCTCTCTCACACACACACTTCAGAACTACAGTGTTTTTGGTCCTTTTGGGATTTCTCAATCCTGCCGTCATTCATTTATCATCAGAGCAGTGTAGCCGCCAGTGTAGTCTCTCTCTCTCTCTCTCTCTCTCTCTCGCTCTCTCTCGCTCTCTCTCGCTCTCTCTCTCTCGCTCTCTCTCTCTCTCTCTCTCTCTCTCTCTCTCTCTCTCTCTCTCTCTCTCTCTCTCTCTCTCTCTCTCTCTCGCTCTCGCTCTCGCTCTCGCTCTCTCTCTCTTTCTCTTTCTCTTTCTCTCTCTCTCGCTCTCTCTCTCTCTCTCTCACTCTCTTTCCCAGTCTCTATTTTATGTCTTCTATATAACCCTTATTTAACCAGGTCTCTAGACTGAGAAGTGAACACATCACATTCTCACTTACAGCAACAACCTAGTAAGAGTCAAACTGACAAACTGCCTGAGAGTAAGTCTATGACAGTCTGACAAACTGCCTGAGAGTCAGTCTATGACAGTCTGACAAACTGCCTGAGAGTCAGTCTATGACAGTCTGACAAACTGCCTGAGAGTCAGTCTATGACAGTCTGACAAACTGCCTGAGAGTCAGTCTATGACAGTTTTTGACTCTATGACAGACAGTAAAACAACTCTTGGAGACAAGACGTAGCGAGGACACTGTCTGTCTGTTTCAGAAGGTCAGTAGAGTACTGTAGTCCCTCTTCAGATCACATTAGATCAGATGACTTCAGTGCTGCGGTCCAAAGTGCTGTTATCCCTTTTGCGTTTGGGATCGTCCACACCCAGTTAGGACCCAGAACCAAGATCCAGAACCAGCAGGAAGTAGAACCAAGGAAGGTCCTCGTTTCCAAACTCTTCTAGATTTGGACAGAACCATGCTTCACTGACACCAGCACCAGTAGCTGGATTCATCCAGGAGAGATGAGGCTGCCATCTTTAAGGCTTTGTTTTGTTTACACTCCATAGTTGTTGCTAGGGGACGATGGCCACGCCCTCGGCGCTAACCAGCTGGCCTGTGGTTGGCTCGTAGGTCCCTGCCAGGTAAAACAGATCCTGGGCCCCACCCCCTGGCTTTCGTCGGCAAATCAGGTGCTCGTAATCGGTGCGACTGAGCACCTGGCAGCGGTGGGAGATGGTCTGGACATCGTTCTCATCCTCATGGCTCGACTGGTACAAAGCATGCTGGGTAGCGGAGGGAAGAAGGAGACAGATGTTAAACACAGAGGTAAATAGAAGACTGAAAGATAAATGAACAGCCTATTCATTAATTACCCCAAAATTATTTAAGTAGATCAATTCTTGATCAACCCTTGATAAATTTGATCAAAAAGTTGATACATTTGATCAAAAAGTTAATCATGTTGTTGAATGATAATCCATCATACCTTTCCGTCATGGTGCCTCTTCCCCAGGCTCGTCTCCTCGGGATGGTAGAACCACTTGACCCTGACCACCATGCTGGAGGACCAGGACTCCCAGAGGCTCTCCACCCGCCCCACGTAGGGCAGCTGGGGCCGACCGGGGGACAGGAACACAGCACAGTCCCCCACATGCACCGTCTCACCACCACGCACAATCGCCTTGTAGAACAACTTACGGGCCTTACCCTTCAGACCACGCCTCTGTAGGGGGAGAGAGGGGGGGGGAGTTAGGAGGGAGTTCAGGTAAGGACAGGTAAGACCTTACTCAATAAGTCAATTCAGTAAGACCTCAGTCAATAAGTCAATAAGTCTGCTTCAGATTGTGTTCACCATTAAGGCTCCCACATGTGTCCTCTGACCTGTGTGGGATTTCCAGACCACTTCCACAGCTGGCGACCCGGCAGGAGGGCGGACATATTAGGATGGGGGATCGGTGACAACATCCTCTGCCTCTTTTCTGCTGGGTGGTCTTTGGGAGGTTTGGGCTGGCAGGCTGGGTTGTGTGTGTTGGGGGTCGGAGTGTGTGTGTTGGAGGCGGGTCCACCTCTCCTCTTGATTTGGTTTTTGGATGCGCTGCTGCTACTATTGGTCCTCCCCTTTGATTTGTACTCCTTCCTGTCCTCTCCTCTATCACTTCCTCTCACCTTTGACTCCCCGGTGACGGACATGGCTGCCTTTGCAACGTAGGAGTGTGGTGTTGCCGAGGCGGGGCTTGGGTTGGGCTTTGTGGTGGGGTCAGGGGTTAAGGTGTTAGACGTCAAGCTCTGTTTGTGTTTGTGTTTCTGCTGCTGGAGCAGCGCTCGGCGGAGAAGGAGGGATGAAGATTCTTCTTCGTCAGAGGAGTAGGAGGAGTCGGAAGAACAGAGGGAGGAAGAAGAGAGGGAGCCAGAAGAGGAGGAAGAGGAAGAGGACGAGGAGCAAACAGAGAGACGTGAGAGGAAACGTCCTGCGCCCGCTGCTGCTGCTCTCCTCCGAGCTACGTCTTCATCTCCATCATCATCATCATCTTCATCCAGCTCAGAGTAAGAGCTAGGGCAGTCACTGGGGCAGTCCAGAGTACCAAACTCTCCCCCCAGACCCGCTAAACCAGACGAGGGGAGCCCCTTTCTGAGGGCTGGTGCCCCCTTCAGGAGCAGCTCAGACTTGGACATTCCACTCTCTCCTCTTCTTTCTCCTTTATTTCTGTCTTTCACCACCAGGGCAGGGTGGATATACCTGAGAGGTGCCCCCTCCTTCACCACCAGGGCAGGGTGGATGTACCTGAGAGGTGCCCCCTCCGCCCCTGCAGATGGACCCTTGTGCCCCCTGCCGCCCCCCAAACGCAGCAGAGCTTTCCCATTCTTTGTTTTGGGCGAGGTCACGCCCTCGTGGTCCAGCTTCACCAGGAACTGTTTTCTGTACCTGTCACTCGACTTCCTGTTGGAGGGTGCCGTTGTCATGGCGACAGAGTCACTTAGCACCAGGGGCGTTACCGAGGTAACAGGCCGGTGGGTTCCGCTTCTGAAGGCTCCAGCGTAACTGTTGGCGATGCTACTGAAAGAGTCAACCTCAAAGGGGGAACTAAAGATGCCCTTGAGGGGTGTGGGAGGGGTGAGGGGTTGTGTGGCTGGGCGGTGGAACACCCCCAGGTCTCGCTGGCGACCCACTCGGTGGGTTTTACGGGACGTCCCGTTAAACAGGAAGAAGTCCGCTGGAAGTCTCTTCGCTGGCCAGCTTATCGAGGAAGTGTTGCCCCCGGTTACTCTCTCTGACGATGTCGTGGCTGAACTATTGGCCTCTGGCTTGACCTTCTTTGGTCGTCCAACTGGAAGAATAAACAGAATAAAGAGAGAGAAAAAGGGAGATAGAGAGACAGAAAGAAATAAAGGGAAAGAAAGAAGAAGAGAGATTTATAAACAAGATGTATGTACCTAACCTTCCTTTAAACCAAGTCAAAGAGAACAAATGATTTGTAACTATAAATTACAGCCCTTACTTTGGAACTGGAGACACCTTGTCACATTTAGTCTGTGTTGAGTTGTGGGAATGCTGTTTGACTGGAGGGCATTCAGATCAGTGACAGTTGGAACAGTGATGACATTAGGCAGGTGGACAGAGATTCCATAGAGAGGGAGAGAAGTTGTGTGATAAAATCATATTCTATATGTGTGTTATATACACTACATGACCAGAAGTATGTGGACACCTGCTCGTTGAACATCGCAGTCCATAGGCATTAATATGGAGTTGGTCCCCCCTTGGCTTATATAACAGCCTCCACTCTTCTGGGAAGGCTTTCCACTAGATGTTGGAACATTGCTGTGGGGACTTGCTTCCATTCAGCAACAAGAGCATTAGTGAGGTTGGGCACTGATGTTGGGCGATTAGGCCCGGCTCGCAGTCGGTGTTCCAATTCATCCCAAAGGTGTTCGATGGAGTTAAGGTCAGGGCTCTGTGCAGGGAAGTAAATTTCTTCCACCCCGATCTCAACAAACCATTTCTGTATGGACCTCGCTTTGTGCACGGGGGCGTTGTCATGCTGAACCAGGAAAGGGCCTTCCCCAAACTGTTGCCACAAAGTTGGCAGCACAGAATCATCTAGAATGTCATTGTATGATGTAGCGTTAAGATTTCCCTTCACTGGAACTAAGGGGCCTAGCCCAAATGATGAAAAACAGCACCAGACCATTATTCCTCCTCCACCAAACTTTAGAGTTGGCACTATGGTAGCGTTATCCTGGCATCCGCCAAACCCAGATTTGTCCGTCAGACTGCCAGATGGTGAAGCGTGATTAATCACTCCAGAGAACGCTTGGCATTGCGCATTGTTGCTCCCAAAATGTATCTCCCGGCAAACAGTTATTGTGCTGATGTTGCTTCCAGAGGCAGTTTGGAACTTGGTAGTGAGTGTTGCAACCGAGGACAGACGATTAATATGCTCTACGCGCTTCAGCACTCGGTGGTCCCGTTCTGTGAGCTTGTGTGGCCTACCACTTCGCAGCTGAGCCATTGTTGCTCCTAGACATTTCCACTTCACAATAACAACACTTACAGTTGATCGGGGCAGCTCTAGCAGGGCAGAAATTTGACAAACTGACTTGTTGGAAAGGTGGTATCCTATGATGGTGCCACGTTGAAAGTCACTGAGCTCTTCAGTAAGGCCATTCTACTGCCAATGTTTTTGCATGGCTGTGTGCTCGATTTTATACACTTGTCAGCAACGGGTGTGGCTGAAATAGCCAAATACACTAATTTGAAGGGGTGCCCACATACTTTTGCATATATAGTGTATGATTAAAGATGGTCTGACTAGTAAGTTGGCCAGGCGGGCCTCTGAAGCAGTTTGCCTTAATTTTTTTAGTTCAGTTCCACTTTCCCACAAGCAAAATAAAAAGTTCTGAACTGGTTTGAACCAAAAGAAAATACCGGTTTATATTGTTCCTTTCTGTCCCTTTCTTAACCTAAGAAATCTACAGTTTTTTTTACATTTAGGTTATTAAATTACTTCACCAATCATTGCGGATAGAGCAGGCAAGCTAATTGTTCACATGCCTGATGGACAGACAAGTGTAGCCTATGGCGCAAGATGCACTGACATTTTGCATGTGGGGAGAGAGTGAGTGAGGGTAAAGGAGGAGGCTTGAAGCGCTGGGCATCTTGTTATGACATGCATTATCTGAATTAGGTCCACAGAATTATACCTAGGAGGAGCGGCTTCTATGAAGCAAACTTTGAATGTCCTGTGAGCTAGTTAGGTAAAAAGCATGTGTGTGCAGAGCAGCACCAGAATTAAAAACATGTCTTACCTTTTTGTAGTTAACAAATGGTCTATAGTGTCCTTAACTAGCATCCATTCTTTTCTAGCTAATAAAAAATCTCTCTCCTATCTTCTGAATCATGATTTTAATGTCAGTACAGTAGCCTCTGCTTCAGAGGGGGAGGGGCCAGTGGTGGAAAAAGTACCCCATTGTCATACTTGAGTAAAAATAAAGATACCTTAGTATAAAATGACTCAAGTAAAAGTGAAAGTAAGCCAGTAAAATACTACTTGAGTAAAAGTCTAAAAGTATTTGGTTTTAAATATACTTTAGTATCAAAAGTAAATGTAATTGCAAAAATATTTTAAAATTGATCATATTAATAAGCAACGCAGACAGCAAAATTTTCGTGTTTTTTTTTATTTACGGATCGCTAGGGGCACACTCCAACACGCAGACATCATTTACAAACGAAGCATGTGTGTTTAGTGAGTCCGCCAGATCAAAGGCAGTAGGGATGACCAGGGATGTTCTCTTGATGATTGTGGGAATTGGAAAATTTTCCAGTCCTGCTAAGCATGTCAAGGAAAATGTATGAAGTAAAAAGTACATGATTTTCTTTAGGATGTAGTGAAAAAAAGTAGTTGTCAAAAAATGTGAATAGTAAAGTAAAGTGCAGATACCCCAAAAACAATTTAAGTAGTACCTTCAATTATTTTTACTTAAGTTCTTTACACCACTGGGAGTGGCTACAGTGCTTCAGAGGGGGAGGGGCAGGAAGCCTAAACACACACACACTGGCAAAGATTTTCAGCTGGCAGGCAGTCAAACACTGGAATAAGTTTCTGAGTGAGGGCTTTGGCATAGGAGCTTTGATGCGTTTTTTTATGGGACTAGAAAATATGCCTGGAACCGGTTCCCATGCTTTTAAAATAACGGTTCAGTTACAGAACAGTATGGATCACTTTTGTTCCAGGTTCCATTTCTGTCCTTCAAAAATGTGGTTATTTTCTGGTTTTCGGTTCTGTTCCCTGAACCGTTTCCAACCCCTTAGGTGGTGGTATCTACAATATGCTTATCTCACTGGTGCTGCTCTGGTGCTGTTGGCCTCAGTCTCAAACAAAAGGGAGAAACCATCTAATACGGTGAACTTATGCTCTGAGCAATTACCTGGTCTCCTCTCCTGGCTCCTTCCTTCTGCCTCTTCATTGTTTGGTCTCTCTGTGGGCTTGTCTCTACTGTCCTGGGTGGAGCTTCTGCGACCACAACGTCCAGTTGAGAGCAGGGCTGGAGAAGGCTCCGCACCTGAGTGAGAGAGAGAGAGAGAGAGAGAGAGAGAGAGAGAGAGAGAGAGAGAGAGAGAGAGAGAGAGAGAGAGAGAGAGAGAGAGAGAGAGAGAGAGAGAGAGAGAGAGAGAGAGAGAGAGAGAGAGAGAGAGAGAGAGAGAGAGAGAGAGAGAGAGAGAGAGAGAGAGAGAGAGAGAGAGAGAGAGAGAGAGAGAGAGAAAATGACAGAGAGAGAGAGAGCAAGAGAGAGAGAGAAGTAGGGCAAAACAGACATAGAGAATGAATCTCTCAACACAGAGAATGAATCCCTCAGAGTCTGGACCTAATGTTGACAGACCATGTCTTTACCCTCCAGGAATGTATACTCTGTGTGTGTGTGTGTGTGTGTGTGTGTGTGTGTGTGTGTGTGTGTGTGTGTGTGTGTGTGTGTGTGTGTGTGTGTGCGTGTGTGCGTGTGTGCGTGTGTGTGTGTGGTGTGTGTGTGTGCAGTATACTCACAGTGTATCTGGTACCCATTGGGCAGCAGGCGTATGTTGGGCAGGGAAATCCTTCCTCTGTCTCCATCATCAAACTCCACCATCACACTGCCCTTCTCCTCCTCGCCCGGAACCCCTCTGTGGACGTTTCCAGGGTAGAGACAACGGGAGCGTTCGCTCCAGTAGGCACACACACGTGTCCCAGCAGTCAGGATGGCCTCTGTCTGTGGCCGCACGTCCAACACCGCTTCTTGTAATATCTGTTCTAGAGAGTAGATTCTAGGCCTGTTCCCTCTCTCCCCCTCGATCACTACACGGAATCTAGGAGAGGGAGATTGTATTAAATGTATTACAAGTCATTCAGCCAATCCTTTGTATCAACATGCCTATCTGTGATTAAGCAGGCCATATGAGTTGGTGTCAGTAGGTGTCAGTAGGTGTCAGTGCCTTACATGTCAGGCAGGTCCAGAGTGTGTAGTCGGGCAGCATACAGCAGCTCATCCTCCTTAGATATCAACACCTTCAGACCATCCACCAGCATCTCCCTGCTCAGCACACAGTTAAGCACTGCTGCAGAGAGAGAGAGCAAGAAGGAGAGAGAGAAAATATGAACATTTAGCCTGGTATGTGACCCTGTGAGACTGTGGTGTGTGTGTGTGTGTATTCTCACCTGGTTCTCTGTGTGTGTGAGGTGTATGCTCCATGTCTTCCTCCTCCCCCTCAGAGAAGCTGCTCTCCTCGTCCAATCGGAATCCTTCATCAGCTGCAAAGCTCTCCAGAAGCCGGCTCACTGCACGCCCCTTAGCCTGCAACAGGAAACAGGAAATGACATCATTAGAATATATATCTCTTTAAACTCCTTTTAATTATTTTTTTATTTTTATGTAATCGTTATTTACCTAGGCAAGTCAGTTAAGAACAAATTCTTATTCACAATGACGGTCTACACCGGCCAAACCCGGACAACAATGGGCCAATTGCGCAGCGCCCTATAGGACTCCCAATCACAGCCGGTTGGGATACAGCCTGGATTCAAACCAGGGTGTCTGTAGTGACGCCTCTAGCACTGAGATGCAGTGTCTTAGACCGCTGCGCCACTCAGGAGCACCAAACCAGTGATCACCCTCCCAGGTCCTGGACAGCTACAGGGTGTGCAAGCTTTATTTCCATCACAGCACTAATTCAAATTATGCTCATCAATGAATCTGGTGTTTTAGTGCAGGCCTAGAACAAAAGCATGTAATCTTTTCCATACATTGCTGCCAGAACTACCCCTTTCTTTCAACACACATGAACACTGATGCGCACACACACACACACACACACACACACACACACACACACACACACACACACACACACACACACACACACACACACACACACACACACACACACACACACACACACACACACACACACAAACACACTAGTGCTGAGTGATTCATTTCTGTTTTTTTTTGTTTTTTAAACAACTAATTGACCAATTATTTTTTATTTAATTTAGTTTTATTTATTTTTTGAGCTAAATGTGCATTACACCAGTCTAGTGTGTTCTGGTGAGAACAGCCCCGAGGTGGGTCTAAACACACACACACACACACACACACACACACACACACACACACACACACACACACACACACACACACACACACACACACACACACACACACACACACACACACACACACACACACACACTGTCCTATTCTGGTTTGAGCTGGTTTCTTAATGATGGCTGATGATGGAGCTGCAAAATCAGCCTGTTTGACAGGAATTCTGCCTGTATCTGGGCTTTCCAAAGAGTGTGTGTGTGTGTGTTTGTTTAGTACGCGCGTGTGTGTGTGTGTGTGTGTGTGTGTGTGTGTGTGTGTGTGTGTGTGTGTGTGTGTGTGTGTGTGTGTGTGTGTGTGTGTGTGTGTGTGTGTGTGTGTGTGTGTGTCTGTTAGTGCCTCAGGGCTGTTCTCACCAGAACACACTAGGCTGGTGTTTAGTCCCACCTCAGGGCTGTTCTCACCAGAACACACAAGGCTGGTGTTTAGTCCCACCTCAGGGCTGTTCTCACCAGAACACACTAGGCTGGTGTTTAGTCCCACCTCAGGGCTGTTCTCACCAGAACACACTAGGCTGGTGTTTAGTCCCACCTCAGGGCTGTTCTCACCAGAACACACTAGGCTGGTGTTTAGTCCCACCTCAGGGCTGTTCTCACCAGAACACACTAGGCTGGTGTTTAGTCCCACCTCAGGGCTGTTCTCACCAGAACACACAAGGCTGGGGTTTAGTCCCACCTCAGGGCTGTTCTCACCAGAACACACTAGACTGGTGTTTAGTCCCACCTCAGGGCTGTTCTCACCAGAACAAACTAGACTGGTGTTTAGTCCCACCTCAGGGCTGTTCTCACCAGAACACACTAGACTGGTGTTTAGTCCCACCTCAGGGCTGTTCTCACCAGAACACACTAGACTGGTGTTTAGTCCCACCTCAGGGCTGTTCTCACCATAACACACTAGGCTGGTGTTTAGTCCCACCTCAGGGTTGTTCTCACCAGAACACACTAGGCTGGTGTTTAGTCCCAACTCAGGGCTGTTCTCACCAGAACACACTAGGCTGGTGTTTAGTCCCACCTCAGGGCTGTTCTCACCAGAACACACAAGGCTGGTGTTTAGTCCCACCTCAGGGCTGTTCTCACCAGAACACACTAGGCTGTGGTTTAGTCCCACCTCAGGGCTGTTCTCACCATAACACACTAGGCTGTGGTTTAGTCCCACCTCAGGGCTGTTCTCACCAGAACACACTAGACTGGTGTTTAGACCCACCTCGGGGCTGTTCTCACCAGAACACACTAGACTGGTGTTTAGTCCCACCTCAGGGCTGTTCTCACCATAACACACTAGAATGGGGTTTAGTCCCACCTCAGGGCTGTTCTCACCAGAACACACTCGGCTGTGGTTTAGTCCCACCTCAGGGCTGTTCTCACCAGAACACACTAGACTGGTGTTTAGACCCACCTCGGGGTTGTTCTCACCAGAACACACTAGGCTGGTGTTTAGTCCCACCTCAGGGCTGTTCTCACCAGAACACACTAGACTGGGGTTTAGTCCCACCTCAGGGCTGTTCTCACCAGAACACACAAGGCTGGGGTTTAGTCCCACCTCAGGGCTGTTCTCACCATAACACACTAGACTGGTGTTTAGTCCCACCTCAGGGCTGTTCTCACCAGAACACACAAGGCTGGTGTTTAGTCCCACCTCAGGGCTGTTCTCACCAGAACACACAAGGCTGGGGTTTAGTCCCACCTCAGGGCTGTTCTCACCAGAACACACTAGACTGGTGTTTAGTCCCACCTCAGGGCTGTTCTCACCAGAACACACTAGACTGGTGTTTAGTCCCAACACAGGGCTGTTCTCACCAGAACACACAAGACTGGGGTTTAGTCCCACCTCAGGGCTGTTCTCACCAGAACACACTAGACTGGTGTTTAGTCCCACCTCAGGGCTGTTCTCACCAGAACACACTAGGCTGGTGTTTAGTCCCACCTCAGGGCTGTTCTCACCAGAACACACTAGACTGGTGTTTAGTCCCACCTCAGGGCTGTTCTCACCAGAACACACTAGACTGGTGTTTAGTCCCACCTCAGGGCTGTTCTCACCAGAACACACTAGACTGGGGTTTAGTCCCACCTCAGGGCTGTTCTCACCAGAACACACTAGACTGGTGTTTAGTCCCACCTCAGGGCTGTTCTCACCATAACACACTAGGCTGGTGTTTAGTCCCACCTCAGGGCTGTTCTCACCATAACACACTAGACTGGTGTTTAGTCCCACCTCAGGGCTGTTCTCACCAGAACACACTAGGCTGGTGTTTAGTCCCACCTCAGGGCTGTTCTCACCAGAACACACTAGACTGGTGTTTAGTCCCACCTCAGGGCTGTTCTCACCAGAACACACAAGGCTGGTGTTTAGTCCCACCTCAGGGCTGTTCTCACCAGAACACACTAGGCTGGTGTTTAGTCCCACCTCAGGGCTGTTCTCACCAGAACACACAAGGCTGGTGTTTAGTCCCACCTCAGGGCTGTTCTCACCAGAACACACAAGGCTGGTGTTTAGTCCCACCTCAGGGCTGTTCTCACCAGAACACACAAGGCTGGTGTTTAGTCCCACCTCAGGGCTGTTCTCACCAGAACACACAAGGCTGGTGTTTAGTCCCACCTCAGGGCTGTTCTCACCAGAACACACTAGACTGGGGTTTAGTCCCACCTCAGGGTTGTTCTCACCAGAACACACTAGGCTGGTGTTTAGTCCCACCTCAGGGCTGTTCTCACCAGAACACACTAGACTGGTGTTTAGTCCCACCTCAGGGCTGTTCTCACCATAACACACTAGGCTGGTGTTTAGTCCCACCTCAGGGTTGTTCTCACCAGAACACACTAGGCTGGTGTTTAGTCCCACCTCAGGGCTGTTCTCACCAGAACACACTAGACTGGTGTTTAGTCCCACCTCAGGGCTGTTCTCACCAGCACACACTAGACTGGGGTTTAGTCCCACCTCAGGGCTGTTCTCACCAGAACACACTAGGCTGATGTTTAGTCCCACCTCAGGGCTGTTCTCACCAGAACACACTAGGCTGTGGTTTAGTCCCACCTCAGGGCTGTTCTCACCAGAACACACTAGACTGGTGTTTAGTCCCACCTCAGGGCTGTTCTCACCATAACACACTAGGCTGGTGTTTAGTCCCACCTCAGGGTTGTTCTCACCAGAACACACTAGGCTGGTGTTTAGTCCCACCTCAGGGCTGTTCTCACCATAACACACTAGACTGGTGTTTAGTCCCACCTCAGGGCTGTTCTCACCAGAACACACAAGGCTGGTGTTTAGTCCCACCTCAGGGCTGTTCTCACCAGAACACACAAGGCTGGGGTTTAGTCCCACCTCAGGGCTGTTCTCACCAGAACACACTAGACTGGTGTTTAGTCCCACCTCAGGGCTGTTCTCACCAGAACACACTAGACTGGTGTTTAGTCCCAACACAGGGCTGTTCTCACCAGAACACACAAGACTGGGGTTTAGTCCCACCTCAGGGCTGTTCTCACCAGAACACACTAGACTAGTGTTTAGTCCCACCTCAGGGCTGTTCTCACCAGAACACACTAGGCTGGTGTTTAGTCCCACCTCAGGGCTGTTCTCACCAGAACACACTAGACTGGTGTTTAGTCCCACCTCAGGGCTGTTCTCACCAGAACACACTAGACTGGTGTTTAGTCCCACCTCAGGGCTGTTCTCACCAGAACACACTAGACTGGGGTTTAGTCCCACCTCAGGGCTGTTCTCACCAGAACACACTAGACTGGTGTTTAGTCCCACCTCAGGGCTGTTCTCACCATAACACACTAGGCTGGTGTTTAGTCCCACCTCAGGGCTGTTCTCACCATAACACACTAGACTGGTGTTTAGTCCCACCTCAGGGCTGTTCTCACCAGAACACACTAGGCTGGTGTTTAGTCCCACCTCAGGGCTGTTCTCACCAGAACACACTAGACTGGTGTTTAGTCCCACCTCAGGGCTGTTCTCACCAGAACACACAAGGCTGGTGTTTAGTCCCACCTCAGGGCTGTTCTCACCAGAACACACTAGGCTGATGTTTAGTCCCACCTCAGGGCTGTTCTCACCAGAACACACAAGGCTGGTGTTTAGTCCCACCTCAGGGCTGTTCTCACCAGAACACACAAGGCTGGTGTTTAGTCCCACCTCAGGGCTGTTCTCACCAGAACACACAAGGCTGGTGTTTAGTCCCACCTCAGGGCTGTTCTCACCAGAACACACAAGGCTGGTGTTTAGTCCCACCTCAGGGCTGTTCTCACCAGAACACACTAGACTGGGGTTTAGTCCCACCTCAGGGTTGTTCTCACCAGAACACACTAGGCTGGTGTTTAGTCCCACCTCAGGGCTGTTCTCACCAGAACACACTAGACTGGTGTTTAGTCCCACCTCAGGGCTGTTCTCACCAGAACACACAAGACTGGGGTTTAGTCCCACCTCAGGGCTGTTCTCACCAGAACACACTAGACTGGTGTTTAGTCCCACCTCAGGGCTGTTCTCACCAGAACACACTAGGCTGGTGTTTAGTCCCACCTCAGGGCTGTTCTCACCAGAACACACTAGACTGGTGTTTAGTCCCACCTCAGGGCTGTTCTCACCAGAACACACTAGACTGGTGTTTAGTCCCACCTCAGGGCTGTTCTCACCAGAACACACTAGACTGGGGTTTAGTCCCACCTCAGGGCTGTTCTCACCAGAACACACTAGACTGGTGTTTAGTCCCACCTCAGGGCTGTTCTCACCATAACACACTAGGCTGGTGTTTAGTCCCACCTCAGGGCTGTTCTCACCATAACACACTAGACTGGTGTTTAGTCCCACCTCAGGGCTGTTCTCACCAGAACACACTAGGCTGGTGTTTAGTCCCACCTCAGGGCTGTTCTCACCAGAACACACTAGACTGGTGTTTAGTCCCACCTCAGGGCTGTTCTCACCAGAACACACAAGGCTGGTGTTTAGTCCCACCTCAGGGCTGTTCTCACCAGAACACACTAGGCTGGTGTTTAGTCCCACCTCAGGGCTGTTCTCACCAGAACACACAAGGCTGGTGTTTAGTCCCACCTCAGGGCTGTTCTCACCAGAACACACAAGGCTGGTGTTTAGTCCCACCTCAGGGCTGTTCTCACCAGAACACACAAGGCTGGTGTTTAGTCCCACCTCAGGGCTGTTCTCACCAGAACACACAAGGCTGGTGTTTAGTCCCACCTCAGGGCTGTTCTCACCAGAACACACTAGACTGGGGTTTAGTCCCACCTCAGGGTTGTTCTCACCAGAACACACTAGGCTGGTGTTTAGTCCCACCTCAGGGCTGTTCTCACCAGAACACACTAGACTGGTGTTTAGTCCCACCTCAGGGCTGTTCTCACCATAACACACTAGGCTGGTGTTTAGTCCCACCTCAGGGTTGTTCTCACCAGAACACACTAGGCTGGTGTTTAGTCCCACCTCAGGGCTGTTCTCACCAGAACACACTAGACTGGTGTTTAGTCCCACCTCAGGGCTGTTCTCACCAGCACACACTAGACTGGGGTTTAGTCCCACCTCAGGGCTGTTCTCACCAGAACACACTAGGCTGATGTTTAGTCCCACCTCAGGGCTGTTCTCACCAGAACACACTAGGCTGTGGTTTAGTCCCACCTCAGGGCTGTTCTCACCAGAACACACTAGACTGGTGTTTAGTCCCACCTCAGGGCTGTTCTCACCATAACACACTAGGCTGGTGTTTAGTCCCACCTCAGGGTTGTTCTCACCAGAACACACTAGGCTGGTGTTTAGTCCCACCTCAGGGCTGTTCTCACCATAACACACTAGACTGGTGTTTAGTCCCACCTCAGGGCTGTTCTCACCAGAACACACAAGGCTGGTGTTTAGTCCCACCTCAGGGCTGTTCTCACCAGAACACACAAGGCTGGGGTTTAGTCCCACCTCAGGGCTGTTCTCACCAGAACACACTAGACTGGTGTTTAGTCCCACCTCAGGGCTGTTCTCACCAGAACACACTAGACTGGTGTTTAGTCCCAACACAGGGCTGTTCTCACCAGAACACACAAGACTGGGGTTTAGTCCCACCTCAGGGCTGTTCTCACCAGAACACACTAGACTAGTGTTTAGTCCCACCTCAGGGCTGTTCTCACCAGAACACACTAGGCTGGTGTTTAGTCCCACCTCAGGGCTGTTCTCACCAGAACACACTAGACTGGTGTTTAGTCCCACCTCAGGGCTGTTCTCACCAGAACACACTAGACTGGTGTTTAGTCCCACCTCAGGGCTGTTCTCACCAGAACACACTAGACTGGGGTTTAGTCCCACCTCAGGGCTGTTCTCACCAGAACACACTAGACTGGTGTTTAGTCCCACCTCAGGGCTGTTCTCACCATAACACACTAGGCTGGTGTTTAGTCCCACCTCAGGGCTGTTCTCACCATAACACACTAGACTGGTGTTTAGTCCCACCTCAGGGCTGTTCTCACCAGAACACACTAGGCTGGTGTTTAGTCCCACCTCAGGGCTGTTCTCACCAGAACACACTAGACTGGTGTTTAGTCCCACCTCAGGGCTGTTCTCACCAGAACACACAAGGCTGGTGTTTAGTCCCACCTCAGGGCTGTTCTCACCAGAACACACTAGGCTGATGTTTAGTCCCACCTCAGGGCTGTTCTCACCAGAACACACAAGGCTGGTGTTTAGTCCCACCTCAGGGCTGTTCTCACCAGAACACACAAGGCTGGTGTTTAGTCCCACCTCAGGGCTGTTCTCACCAGAACACACAAGGCTGGTGTTTAGTCCCACCTCAGGGCTGTTCTCACCAGAACACACAAGGCTGGTGTTTAGTCCCACCTCAGGGCTGTTCTCACCAGAACACACTAGACTGGGGTTTAGTCCCACCTCAGGGTTGTTCTCACCAGAACACACTAGGCTGGTGTTTAGTCCCACCTCAGGGCTGTTCTCACCAGAACACACTAGACTGGTGTTTAGTCCCACCTCAGGGCTGTTCTCACCATAACACACTAGGCTGGTGTTTAGTCCCACCTCAGGGTTGTTCTCACCAGAACACACTAGGCTGGTGTTTAGTCCCACCTCAGGGCTGTTCTCACCAGAACACACTAGACTGGTGTTTAGTCCCACCTCAGGGCTGTTCTCACCAGCACACACTAGACTGGGGTTTAGTCCCACCTCAGGGCTGTTCTCACCAGAACACACTAGGCTGATGTTTAGTCCCACCTCAGGGCTGTTCTCACCAGAACACACTAGGCTGTGGTTTAGTCCCACCTCAGGGCTGTTCTCACCAGAACACACTAGACTGGTGTTTAGACCCAACTCGGGGCTGTTCTCACCAGAACACACTAGACTGGTGTTTAGTCCCACCTCAGGGCTGTTCTCACCATAACACACTAGACTGGGGTTTAGTCCCACCTCAGGGCTGTTCTCACCAGAACACACTCGGCTGTGGTTTAGTCCCACCTCAGGGCTGTTCTCACCAGAACACACTAGACTGGTGTTTAGACCCACCTCGGGGTTGTTCTCACCAGAACACACTAGGCTGGTGTTTAGTCCCACCTCAGGGCTGTTCTCACCAGAACACACTAGACTGGGGTTTAGTCCCACCTCAGGGCTGTTCTCACCAGAACACACTAGGCTGGTGTTTAGTCCCACCTCAGGGCTGTTCTCACGAGAACACACTAGGCTGGTGTTTAGTCCCACCTCAGGGCTGTTCTCACCAGAACACACTAGACTGGGGTTTAGTCCCACCTCAGGGCTGGTCTCACCAGAACACACTAGACTGGGGTTTAGTCCCAACTCAGGGCTGTTCTCACCAGAACACACTAGGCTGGTGTTTAGTCCCACCTCAGGGCTGTTCTCACCAGAACACACTAGGCTGGTGTTTAGTCCCACCTCAGGGCTGTTCTCACCAGAACACACTAGGCTGGGGTTTAGTCCCACCTTAGGGCTGTTCTCACCAGAACACACTAGGCTGGGGTTTAGTCCCACCTCAGGTCTGTTCTCACCAGAACACACTAGGCTGGGGTTTAGTCCCAACACAGGGCTGTTCTCACCAGAACAAACTAGGCTGGGGTTTAGTCCCACCTCAGGGCGGTTCTCACCAGAACACACTAGGCTGGGGTTTAGTCCCAACACAGGGCTGTTCTCACCAGCACACACTAGACTGGGGTTTAGTCCCACCTCAGGGCTGTTCTCACCAGAACACACTAGGCTGGTGTTTAGTCCCACCTCAGGGCTGTTCTCACCAGCACACACTAGGGTGGGGTTTAGTCCCACCTCAGGGCTGTTCTCACCAGAACACACTAGACTGGTGTTTAGTCCCACCTCAGGGCTGTTCTCACCAGCACACACAAGACTGGGGTTTAGTCCCACCTCAGGGCTGTTCTCACCAGAACACACTAGGCTGATGTTTAGTCCCACCTCAGGGCTGTTCTCACCAGAACACACTAGGCTGTGGTTTAGTCCCACCTCAGGGCTGTTCTCACCAGAACACACTAGACTGGTGTTTAGACCCAACTCGGGGCTGTTCTCACCAGAACACACTAGACTGGTGTTTAGTCCCACCTCAGGGCTGTTCTCACCATAACACACTAGACTGGGGTTTAGTCCCACCTCAGGGCTGTTCTCACCAGAACACACTCGGCTGTGGTTTAGTCCCACCTCAGGGCTGTTCTCACCAGAACACACTAGACTGGTGTTTAGACCCACCTCGGGGTTGTTCTCACCAGAACACACTAGGCTGGTGTTTAGTCCCATCTCAGGGCTGTTCTCACCAGAACACACTAGACTGGGGTTTAGTCCCACCTCAGGGCTGTTCTCACCAGAACACACTAGGCTGGTGTTTAGTCCCACCTCAGGGCTGTTCTCACCAGAACACACTAGGCTGGTGTTTAGTCCCACCTCAGGGCTGTTCTCACCAGAACACACTAGACTGGGGTTTAGTCCCACCTCAGGGCTGGTCTCACCAGAACACACTAGACTGGGGTTTAGTCCCAACTCAGGGCTGTTCTCACCAGAACACACTAGGCTGGTGTTTAGTCCCACCTCAGGGCTGTTCTCACCAGAACACACTAGGCTGGTGTTTAGTCCCACCTCAGGGCTGTTCTCACCAGAACACACTAGGCTGGGGTTTAGTCCCACCTTAGGGCTGTTCTCACCAGAACACACTAGGCTGGGGTTTAGTCCCACCTCAGGGCTGTTCTCACCAGAACACACTAGGCTGGGGTTTAGTCCCAACACAGGGCTGTTCTCACCAGAACAAACTAGGCTGGGGTTTAGTCCCACCTCAGGGCGGTTCTCACCAGAACACACTAGGCTGGGGTTTAGTCCCAACACAGGGCTGTTCTCACCAGCACACACTAGACTGGGGTTTAGTCCCACCTCAGGGCTGTTCTCACCAGAACACACTAGGCTGGTGTTTAGTCCCACCTCAGGGCTGTTCTCACCAGCACACACTAGGGTGGGGTTTAGTCCCACCCCAGGGCTGTTCTCACCAGAACACACTAGACTGGTGTTTAGACCCACCTCGGGGCTGTTCTCACCAGAACACACTAGACTGGTGTTTAGTCCCACCTCAGGGTTGTTCTCACCAGAACACACTAGGCTGGTGTTTAGTCCCACCTCAGGGCTGTTCTCACCATAACACACTAGACTGGTGTTTAGTCCCACCTCAGGGCTGTTCTCACCAGAACACACAAGACTGGTGTTTAGTCCCACCTCAGGGCTGTTCTCACCAGAACACACAAGGCTGGGGTTTAGTCCCACCTCAGGGCTGTTCTCACCAGAACACACTAGACTGGTGTTTAGTCCCACCTCAGGGCTGTTCTCACCAGAACACACTAGACTGGTGTTTAGTCCCAACACAGGGCTGTTCTCACCAGAACACACAAGACTGGGGTTTAGTCCCACCTCAGGGCTGTTCTCACCAGAACACACTAGACTAGTGTTTAGTCCCACCTCAGGGCTGTTCTCACCAGAACACACTAGGCTGGTGTTTAGTCCCACCTCAGGGCTGTTCTCACCAGAACACACTAGACTGGTGTTTAGTCCCACCTCAGGGCTGTTCTCACCAGAACACACTAGACTGGTGTTTAGTCCCACCTCAGGGCTGTTCTCACCAGAACACACTAGACTGGGGTTTAGTCCCACCTCAGGGCTGTTCTCACCAGAACACACTAGACTGGTGTTTAGTCCCACCTCAGGGCTGTTCTCACCATAACACACTAGGCTGGTGTTTAGTCCCACCTCAGGGCTGTTCTCACCATAACACACTAGACTGGTGTTTAGTCCCACCTCAGGGCTGTTCTCACCAGAACACACTAGGCTGGTGTTTAGTCCCACCTCAGGGCTGTTCTCACCAGAACACACTAGACTGGTGTTTAGTCCCACCTCAGGGCTGTTCTCACCAGAACACACAAGGCTGGTGTTTAGTCCCACCTCAGGGCTGTTCTCACCAGAACACACTAGGCTGATGTTTAGTCCCACCTCAGGGCTGTTCTCACCAGAACACACAAGGCTGGTGTTTAGTCCCACCTCAGGGCTGTTCTCACCAGAACACACAAGGCTGGTGTTTAGTCCCACCTCAGGGCTGTTCTCACCAGAACACACAAGGCTGGTGTTTAGTCCCACCTCAGGGCTGTTCTCACCAGAACACACAAGGCTGGTGTTTAGTCCCACCTCAGGGCTGTTCTCACCAGAACACACTAGACTGGGGTTTAGTCCCACCTCAGGGTTGTTCTCACCAGAACACACTAGGCTGGTGTTTAGTCCCACCTCAGGGCTGTTCTCACCAGAACACACTAGACTGGTGTTTAGTCCCACCTCAGGGCTGTTCTCACCATAACACACTAGGCTGGTGTTTAGTCCCACCTCAGGGTTGTTCTCACCAGAACACACTAGGCTGGTGTTTAGTCCCACCTCAGGGCTGTTCTCACCAGAACACACTAGACTGGTGTTTAGTCCCACCTCAGGGCTGTTCTCACCAGCACACACTAGACTGGGGTTTAGTCCCACCTCAGGGCTGTTCTCACCAGAACACACTAGGCTGATGTTTAGTCCCACCTCAGGGCTGTTCTCACCAGAACACACTAGGCTGTGGTTTAGTCCCACCTCAGGGCTGTTCTCACCAGAACACACTAGACTGGTGTTTAGACCCAACTCGGGGCTGTTCTCACCAGAACACACTAGACTGGTGTTTAGTCCCACCTCAGGGCTGTTCTCACCATAACACACTAGACTGGGGTTTAGTCCCACCTCAGGGCTGTTCTCACCAGAACACACTCGGCTGTGGTTTAGTCCCACCTCAGGGCTGTTCTCACCAGAACACACTAGACTGGTGTTTAGACCCACCTCGGGGTTGTTCTCACCAGAACACACTAGGCTGGTGTTTAGTCCCACCTCAGGGCTGTTCTCACCAGAACACACTAGACTGGGGTTTAGTCCCACCTCAGGGCTGTTCTCACCAGAACACACTAGGCTGGTGTTTAGTCCCACCTCAGGGCTGTTCTCACGAGAACACACTAGGCTGGTGTTTAGTCCCACCTCAGGGCTGTTCTCACCAGAACACACTAGACTGGGGTTTAGTCCCACCTCAGGGCTGGTCTCACCAGAACACACTAGACTGGGGTTTAGTCCCAACTCAGGGCTGTTCTCACCAGAACACACTAGGCTGGTGTTTAGTCCCACCTCAGGGCTGTTCTCACCAGAACACACTAGGCTGGTGTTTAGTCCCACCTCAGGGCTGTTCTCACCAGAACACACTAGGCTGGGGTTTAGTCCCACCTTAGGGCTGTTCTCACCAGAACACACTAGGCTGGGGTTTAGTCCCACCTCAGGTCTGTTCTCACCAGAACACACTAGGCTGGGGTTTAGTCCCAACACAGGGCTGTTCTCACCAGAACAAACTAGGCTGGGGTTTAGTCCCACCTCAGGGCGGTTCTCACCAGAACACACTAGGCTGGGGTTTAGTCCCAACACAGGGCTGTTCTCACCAGCACACACTAGACTGGGGTTTAGTCCCACCTCAGGGCTGTTCTCACCAGAACACACTAGGCTGGTGTTTAGTCCCACCTCAGGGCTGTTCTCACCAGCACACACTAGGGTGGGGTTTAGTCCCACCTCAGGGCTGTTCTCACCAGAACACACTAGACTGGTGTTTAGTCCCACCTCAGGGCTGTTCTCACCAGCACACACAAGACTGGGGTTTAGTCCCACCTCAGGGCTGTTCTCACCAGAACACACTAGGCTGATGTTTAGTCCCACCTCAGGGCTGTTCTCACCAGAACACACTAGGCTGTGGTTTAGTCCCACCTCAGGGCTGTTCTCACCAGAACACACTAGACTGGTGTTTAGACCCAACTCGGGGCTGTTCTCACCAGAACACACTAGACTGGTGTTTAGTCCCACCTCAGGGCTGTTCTCACCATAACACACTAGACTGGGGTTTAGTCCCACCTCAGGGCTGTTCTCACCAGAACACACTCGGCTGTGGTTTAGTCCCACCTCAGGGCTGTTCTCACCAGAACACACTAGACTGGTGTTTAGACCCACCTCGGGGTTGTTCTCACCAGAACACACTAGGCTGGTGTTTAGTCCCATCTCAGGGCTGTTCTCACCAGAACACACTAGACTGGGGTTTAGTCCCACCTCAGGGCTGTTCTCACCAGAACACACTAGGCTGGTGTTTAGTCCCACCTCAGGGCTGTTCTCACCAGAACACACTAGGCTGGTGTTTAGTCCCACCTCAGGGCTGTTCTCACCAGAACACACTAGACTGGGGTTTAGTCCCACCTCAGGGCTGGTCTCACCAGAACACACTAGACTGGGGTTTAGTCCCAACTCAGGGCTGTTCTCACCAGAACACACTAGGCTGGTGTTTAGTCCCACCTCAGGGCTGTTCTCACCAGAACACACTAGGCTGGTGTTTAGTCCCACCTCAGGGCTGTTCTCACCAGAACACACTAGGCTGGGGTTTAGTCCCACCTTAGGGCTGTTCTCACCAGAACACACTAGGCTGGGGTTTAGTCCCACCTCAGGGCTGTTCTCACCAGAACACACTAGGCTGGGGTTTAGTCCCAACACAGGGCTGTTCTCACCAGAACAAACTAGGCTGGGGTTTAGTCCCACCTCAGGGCGGTTCTCACCAGAACACACTAGGCTGGGGTTTAGTCCCAACACAGGGCTGTTCTCACCAGCACACACTAGACTGGGGTTTAGTCCCACCTCAGGGCTGTTCTCACCAGAACACACTAGGCTGGTGTTTAGTCCCACCTCAGGGCTGTTCTCACCAGCACACACTAGGGTGGGGTTTAGTCCCACCCCAGGGCTGTTCTCACCAGAACACACTAGACTGGTGTTTAGACCCACCTCGGGGCTGTTCTCACCAGAACACACTAGACTGGTGTTTAGTCCCACCTCAGGGCTGTTCTCACCAGAACACACTAGACTGGGGTTTAGTCCCACCTCAGGGCTGTTCACACCAGAACACACTCGGCTGTGGTTTAGTCCCACCTCAGGGCTGTTCTCACCAGAACACACTAGACTGGTGTTTAGACCCACCTCGGGGTTGTTCTCACCAGAACACACTAGGCTGGTGTTTAATCCCACCTCAGGGCTGTTCTCACCAGAACACACTAGACTGGGGTTTAGTCCCACCTCAGGGCTGTTCTCACCAGAACACACTCGGCTGTGGTTTAGTCCCACCTCAGAGCAGTTCTCACCAGAACACACTAGACTGGTGTTTAGACCCACCTCGGGGTTGTTCTCACCAGAACACACTAGGCTGGTGTTTAGTCCCACCTCAGGGCTGTTCTCACCAGAACACACTAGACTGGGGTTTAGTCCCACCTCATCTCACCAGAACACACTAGACTGGTGTTTATTCCCACCTCAGGACTGTTCTCACCAGAACACACTATGCTGGTGTTTAGTCCCACCCCAGGGCTGTTCTCACCAGAACACACTAGGCTGGTGTTTAGTCCCACCTCAGGGCTGTTCACACTAGACTGGGGTTTAGTCCCACCTCAGGGCTGGTCTCACCAGAACACACTAGACTGGTGTTTAGACCCACCTCGGGGTTGTTCTCACCAGAACACACTAGGCTGGTGTTTAGTCCCACCTCAGGGCTGTTCTCACCAGAACACACTAGACTGGGGTTTAGTCCCACCTCAGGGCTGTTCTCACCAGAACACACTAGGCTGGTGTTTAGTCCCACCTCAGGGCTGTTCTCACCAGAACACACTAGGCTGGTGTTTAGTCCCACCTCAGGGCTGTTCTCACCAGAACACACTAGACTGGGGTTTAGTCCCACCTCAGGGCTGGTCTCACCAGAACACACTAGACTGGGGTTTAGTCCCAACTCAGGGCTGTTCTCACCAGAACACACTAGGCTGGTGTTTAGTCCCACCTCAGGGCTGTTCTCACCAGAACACACTAGGCTGGTGTTTAGTCCCACCTCAGGGCTGTTCTCACCAGAACACACTAGGCTGGGGTTTAGTCCCACCTCAGGGCTGTTCTCACCAGAACACACTAGGCTGGGGTTTAGTCCCACCTCAGGGCTGTTCTCACCAGAACACACTAGGCTGGGGTTTAGTCCCAACACAGGGCTGTTCTCACCAGAACAAACTAGGCTGGGGTTTAGTCCCACCTCAGGGCGGTTCTCACCAGAACACACTAGGCTGGGGTTTAGTCCCAACACAGGGCTGTTCTCACCAGCACACACTAGACTGGGGTTTAGTCCCACCTCAGGGCTGTTCTCACCAGAACACACTAGGCTGGTGTTTAGTCCCACCTCAGGGCTGTTCTCACCAGCACACACTAGGGTGGGGTTTAGTCCCACCCCAGGGCTGTTCTCACCAGAACACACTAGACTGGTGTTTAGACCCACCTCGGGGCTGTTCTCACCAGAACACACTAGACTGGTGTTTAGTCCCACCTCAGGGCTGTTCTCACCAGAACACACTAGACTGGGGTTTAGTCCCACCTCAGCGCTGTTCACACCAGAACACACTCGGCTGTGGTTTAGTCCCACCTCAGGGCTGTTCTCACCAGAACACACTAGACTGGTGTTTAGACCCACCTCGGGGTTGTTCTCACCAGAACACACTAGGCTGGTGTTTAATCCCACCTCAGGGCTGTTCTCACCAGAACACACTAGACTGGGGTTTAGTCCCACCTCAGGGCTGTTCTCACCAGAACACACTCGGCTGTGGTTTAGTCCCACCTCAGAGCAGTTCTCACCAGAACACACTAGACTGGTGTTTAGACCCACCTCGGGGTTGTTCTCACCAGAACACACTAGGCTGGTGTTTAGTCCCACCTCAGGGCTGTTCTCACCAGAACACACTAGACTGGGGTTTAGTCCCACCTCATCTCACCAGAACACACTAGACTGGTGTTTATTCCCACCTCAGGGCTGTTCTCACCAGAACACACTATGCTGGTGTTTAGTCCCACCCCAGGGCTGTTCTCACCAGAACACACTAGGCTGGTGTTTAGTCCCACCTCAGGGCTGTTCTCACCAGAACACACTAGACTGGGGTTTAGTCCCACCTCAGGGCTGGTCTCACCAGAACACACTAGACTGGGGTTTAGTCCCAACTCAGGGCTGTTCTCACCAGAACACACTAGGCTGGTGTTTAGTCCCACCTCAGGGCTGTTCTCACCAGAACACACTAGACTGGTGTTTAGACCCACCTCGGGGCTGTTCTCACCAGAACACAATAGACTGGTGTTTAGTCCCACCTCAGGGCTGTTCTCACCAGAACACACTAGACTAGTGTTTAGTCCCACCTCAGGGCTGTTCTCACCAGAACACACTAGGCTGGTGTTTAGTCCCACCTCAGGGCTGTTCTCACCAGAACACACTAGGCTGGGGTTTAGTCCCACCTCAGGGCTGTTCTCACCAGAACACACTAGACTGGTGTTTAGACCCACCTCGGGGCTGTTCTCACCAGAACACACTCGGCTGGTGTTTAGTCCCACCTCAGGACTGTTCTCACCAGAACACACTAGGCTGGTGTTTAGTCCCACATCAGGGCTGTTCTCACCAGAACACATTAACCTGGGGTTTAGTCCCACCTCAGGGCTGTTCTCACCAGAACACACTAGGCTGGGGTTTAGTCCCACCTCAGGGCTGTTCTCACCAGAACACACTAGGCTGGGGTTTAGTCCCACCTCAGGGCTGTACTCACCAGAACACAATAGGCTGGTGTTTAGTCCCACCTCAGGGCTGTTCTCACCAGAACACACTAGGCTGGGGTTTAGTCCCACCTCAGGGCTGTTCTCACCAGAACACACTAGGCTGGTGTTTAGTCCCAACACAGGGCTGTTCTCACCAGCACACACTAGGCTGGGGTTTAGTCCCAACACAGGGCTGTTCTCACCAGAACACACTAGGCTGGGGTTTAGTCCCAACATAGGGCTGTTCTCACCAGCACACACTAGGCTGGGGTTTAGTCCCACCCCAGGGCTGTTCTCATCAGAACACACTAGGCTGGGGTTTAATCCCACCTCAGGGCTGTTCTCACCAGAACACACTAGGCTGGGGTTTAGTCCCAACTCAGGGCTGTTCTCACCAGCACACACTAGGCTGGTGTTTAGTCCCAACACAGGGCTGTTCTCACCAGAACACACTAGACTGGAGTGAAGGCAACTCACACACGTCATCAGTCTTATTCATCGGCCGTATATCTCATCAGCTGACTGATTCACGGTTGTTTTAAACTGATCCACCCATGCAGAGTTAGCTAATATTCCTTTGGTAAGATAGGTCACGCCATAGCGTCAGCCTTTTATGTGTGCTGGCAAGGCACATTTCTATTACCTTTCCAGTTAGGTTATACATAGCTTCTCCTCATTCCTCCAACTGCCTAACATCATCACTGTTCCAACTGCCTAACATCATCTCTGTTCCAACTGCCTAACATCATCTCTGTTCCAACTGCCTAACATCATCTCTGTTCCAACTGCCTAACATCATCTCTGTTCCAACTGCCTAACATCATCTCTGTTCCAACTGCCTAACATCATCACTGTTACAACTGCCTAACATCATATCTGTTCCAACTGCCTAACATCATATCTGTTCCAACTGCCTAACATCATCTCTGTTCCAACTGCCTAACATCATCACTGTTCCAACTGCCTAACATCATCACTGTTCCAACTGCCTAACATCATCTCTGTTACAACTGCCTAACATCATCTCTGTTCCAACTGCCTAACATCATCTCTGTTCCAACTGCCTAACATCATCACTGTTCCAACTGCCTAACATCATCACTGTTCCAACTGCCTAACATCATCTCTGTTACAACTGCCTAACATCATCTCTGTTCCAACTGCCTAACATCATCTCTGTTACAACTGCCTAACATCATCTCTGTTCCAACTGCCTAACATCATCACTGTTCCAACTGCCTAACATCATCTCTGTTACAACTGCCTAACATCATCTCTGTTCCAACTGCCTAACATCATCACTGTTCCAACTGCCTAACATCATATCTGTTCCAACTGCCTAACATCATCTCTGTTCCAACTGCCTAACATCATCTCTGTTTCAACTGCCTAACATCACCTCTGTTCCAACTGCCTAACATCATCACTGTTCTAACTGCCTAACATCATCTCTGTTCCAACTGCCTAACATCATCACTGTTCCAACTGCCTAATATCATCACTGTTCCAACTGCCTAACATCATCACTGTTCCAACTGCCTAACATCATATCTGTTCCAACTGCCTAACATAATCTCTGTTCCAACTGCCTAACATCATCTCTGTTCCAACTGCCTAACATCATCACTGTTCCAACTGCCTAATATCATCACTGTTCCAACTGCCTAACATCATCACTGTTCCAACTGCCTAACATCATATCTGTTCCAACTGCCTAACATCATATCTGTTCCAACTGCTTAACATCATCTCTGTAACAACTGCCTCACATCATATCTGTTCCAACTGCCTAACATCATCACTGTTCCAACTGCCTAACATCATATCTGTTCCAACTGCCTAACATCATCTCTGTTCCAACTGCCTAACATCATATCTGTTCCAACTGCTTAACATCATCTCTGTTACAACTGCCTCACATCATATCTGTTCCAACTGCCTAACATCATATCTGTTCCAACTGCCTAACATCATCTCTGTTACAACTGCCTAACATCATCTCTGTTCCAACTGCCTAACATCATCACTGTTTCAACTGCCTAACATCATATCTGTTCCAACTGCCTAACATCATCTCTGTTACAACTGCCTAACATCATCTCTGTTCCAACTGCCTAACATCATCACTGTTTCAACTGCCTAACATCATCTCTGTTCCAACTGCCTAACATCATCTCTGTTCCAACTGCCTAACATCATCTCTGTTTCAACTGCCTAACATCATCACTGTTCCAACTGCCTAACATCATCACTGTTCCAACTGCCTAACATCATCACTGTTCCAACTGCCTAACATCATCACTGTTCCAACTGCCTAACATCATCACTGTTCCAACTGCCTAACATCATCACTGTTCCAACTGCCTAACATCATCACTGTTCCAACTGCCTAACATCATATCTGTTCCAACTGCCTAACATAATCTCTGTTCCAACTGCCTAACATCATATCTGTTCCAACTGCCTAACATCATCACTGTTCCAGCTGCCTAACATCATATCTGTTCCAACTGCCTAACATCATCACTGTTCCAACTGCCTAACATCATATCTGTTCCAACTGCCTAACATCATATCTGTTCCAACTGCCTAACATCATCACTGTTCCAACTGCCTAACATCATCACTGTTCCAACTGCCTAACATCATATCTGTTCCAACTGCCTAACATCATCACTGTTCCAACTGCCTAACATCATCACTGTTACAACTGCCTAACATCATCACTGTTCCAACTGCCTAACATCATCTCTGTTCCAACTGCCTAACATCATCACTGTTTCAACTGCCTAACATCATCACTGTTCCAACTGCCTAACATCATCTCTGTTCCAACTGCCTAACATCATCTCTGTTCCAACTGCCTAACATCATCTCTGTTCCAACTGCCTAACATCATCACTGTTTCAACTGCCTAACATCATCACTGTTACAACTGCCTAACATCATCTCTGTTCCAACTGCCTAACATCATCACTGTTCCAACTGCCTAACATATTCTCTGTTACAACTGCCTAACATCATCACTGTTACAACTGCCTAACATCATCTCTGTTCCAACTGCCTAACATCATCTCTGTTCCAACTGCCTAACATCATCACTGTTTCAACTGCCTAACATCATATCTGTTCCAACTGCCTAACATCATCTCTGTTACAACTGCCTAACATCATCTCTGTTCCAACTGCCTAACATCATCACTGTTTCAACTGCCTAACATCATCTCTGTTCCAACTGCCTAACATCATCACTGTTCCAACTGCCTAACATCATATCTGTTCCAACTGCCTAACATCATATCTGTTCCAACTGCCTAACATCATCATTGTTCCAACTGCCTAACATAATCTCTGTTCCAACTGCCTAACATCATCACTGTTCCAACTGCCTAACATCATCACTGTTCCAACTGCCTAACATCATATCTGTTCCAACTGCCTAACATCATCTCTGTTCCAACTGCCTAACATCATCACTGTTCTAACTGCCTAACATCATCACTGTTCCAACTGCCTAACATCATCACTGTTCCAACTGCCTAACATCATCACTGTTCTAACTGCCTAACATCATCACTGTTCCAACTGCCTAACATCATATCTGTTCCAACTGCCTAACATCATCACTGTTCCAACTGCCTAACATCATCACTGTTCCAACTGCCTAACATCATCACTGTTCCAACTGCCTAACATAATCTCTGTTCCAACTGCCTAACATAATCTCTGTTCCAACTGCCTAACATCATCACTGTTCCAACTGCCTACTATCATCACTGTTCCAACTGCCTAACATCATATCTGTTCCAACTGCCTAACATCATCTCTGTTCCAACTGCCTAACATCATCACTGTTCTAACTGCCTAACATCATCACTGTTCCAACTGCCTAACATCATCACTGTTCCAACTGCCTAACATCATCACTGTTCTAACTGCCTAACATCATCTCTGTTCCAACTGCCTAACATCATCACTGTTTCAACTGCCGCTGATCTGAATGCCCTCTAGTCACGCCACCTTTCTCTTCTACTGTACTCTCCCTGTTGTTTCTACTCAGGATTCGACCTCGCCACCAACTGTCATTTCCTGTTCCTCACTGCCTCTTTCTGGTTGCCCCTATCCCCCCTCCACCATGCCCATTCTGACCTCCATCCCCACCTGCTTCTTCCTGCTCCTCCTGCCCCTGGTGGTGTCCTCTCTCTGGGTTTCAGTCTCCAGCCAGCAGCCTCTCCTCTTGAAAAACCACACAGGACAGGTTAGTATTATAGACAATGATCATGATCACCATGTAGCTAGGGAGACACCGTAACACGTGCATCTTAACTGTCTCAAGTAGTTGAGGGAGATTTTAACAGAGGAGGAAGCCATTTTTGATGAACATAGAGACACCCCTCCACGGGTCCTTCCATTCTCCCCGCCTCACCTTTCCCAGAAAGCTTTGTTGTCCCGAGATCTTCCTCTTGGCCTCCGCCACTGGTCCCTGGACCCCCCTGCTGTCCTGGAGGCTGTTGCCCACTAACGAGACCCTCCAGCTAGGTACAGGTTCTCTCCTAGCCCCTTGTGGCTCCTGGAGCTCTGGGCATCTCCCATCTGCAGTAGCAGGGCCCGGCCTGCAGGGGGCTCCTCTCCTCCTCAGTGCCACACTGGGCATGCTCACATCATCACCTTGCCTCTCCTCCTTGCTCCTGGCTTTCTGAATGGCTTGAAGCTTAGCGGCTGGGCCAGTCGCAGCAGAGTTTGTTGTCGTGTCTTTGGAGGATGGTATCGTTGTATTTACGTCATTGAGTCCTTCGTCGCTGTCATAGCGCCTCTCCTCTTCCTCCTCTGTGGGATCAAGGGATCAATATAATACATTAGAAACTGTCTGGAGATCAGTTGTGGCACGACCATCTCAATCTCAGGCTCTATCTGATGACAGTGTAGAGTAGCTATATCGTAAAATAACTCAGTGGCCTTTACCTTTACCCTTTAGGCAACAAACTATCACACAGCACAGAGAGGCAGTGAAGACACCACACAAACTATCACATAGCACAGAGAGGCAGTGAAGACACCACACAAACTATCACACAGCACAGAGAGGCAGTGAAGACACCACACAAACTATCACATAGCACAGAGAGGCAGTGAAGACACCACACAAACTATCACATAGCACAGAGAGGCAGTGAAGACACCACACAAACTATCACACAGCACAGAGAGGCAGTGAAGACACCACACAAACTATCACATAGCACAGAGAGGCAGTGAAGACACCACACAAACTATCACACAGCACAGAGAGGCAGTGAAGACAATAAAACACAAACTATCACACAGCACAGAGAGGCAGTGAAGACACCACACAAACTATCACATAGCACAGAGAGGCAGTGAAGACACCACACAAACTATCACACAGCACAGAGAGGCAGTGAAGACACCACACAAACTATCACATAGCACAGAGAGGCAGTGAAGACACCACACAAACTATCACACAGCACAGAGAGGCAGTGAAGACAATAAAACACAAACTATCACACAGCACAGAGAGGCAGTGAAGACACCACACAAACTATCACACAGCACAGAGAGGCAGTGAAGACACCACACAAACTATCACATAGCACAGAGAGGCAGTGAAGACACCACACAAACTATCACACAGCACAGAGAGGCAGTGAAGACACCACACAAACTATCACACAGCACAGAGAGGCAGTGAAGACACCACACAAACTATCACATAGCACAGAGAGGCAGTGAAGACACCACACAAACTATCACACAGCACAGAGAGGCAGTGAAGACAATAAAACACAAACTATCACACAGCACAGAGGCAGTGAAGACACCACACAAACTATCACATAGCACAGAGAGGCAGTGAAGACACCACACAAACTATCACACAGCACAGAGAGGCAGTGAAGACACCACACAAACTATCACATAGCACAGAGAGGCAGTGAAGACACCACACAAACTATCACACAGCACAGAGAGGCAGTGAAGACAATAAAACACAAACTATCACACAGCACAGAGGCAGTGAAGACACCACACAAACTATCACACAGCACAGAGAGGCAGTGAAGACACCACACAAACTATCACATAGCACAGAGAGGCAGTGAAGACACCACACAAACTATCACACAGCACAGAGAGGCAGTGAAGACACCACACAAACTATCACACAGCACAGAGAGGCAGTGAAGACACCACACAAACTATCACACAGCACAGAGAGGCAGTGAAGACACCACACAAACTATCACACAGCACAGAGAGGCAGTGAAGACACCACACAAACTATCACACAGCACAGAGAGGCAGTGAAGACACCACACAAACTATCACACAGCACAGAGAGGCAGTGAAGACACCACACAAACTATCACACAGCACAGAGAGGCAGTGAAGACACCACACAAACTATCACACAGCACAGAGAGGCAGTGAAGACACCACACAAACTATCACACAGCACAGAGAGGCAGTGAAGACACCACACAAACTATCACACAGCACAGAGAGGCAGTGAAGACAAACAGTGTATATATATATTAATTAATATATATCACTGCCTCTCTGTATATATATGTATATACTGTAGAACACACTACTATGGTCAGTTGGCCACCCAGAAATCTATCGCCTTTTCAATAACTGCGGTCAAGGAAACCCAATGGTTCTGTCTTTCTCATGGACAGACAAACATCAGTACACACACACAGACACAAATGCATGCACACACACTCAATCACACACGCATGCAAGCACACACACGCACACACTCATACACACTCACATATCAGATCTTTATTGGCAGCTGTGTGTGGCTGACTAAAGGGGTCGTGTCGGGTGTCGAGACGTTGCTGACACACTTGACATTTACACAACGTTCTCGTCAACACTCTCCCACACACACGTACACACACACAGGATGTACACAATAGGGCCACATCAATTTGACATTATTGGAGAAGGGGGGACATTGCGTCTCTACTGGTTGGGTTGAGGGGGTGAAGGAGGGGCGACAGGGGTGTGACATTCTAAAAGAGGCGATATTGGGGTTCACGTTACAGTGTGGTTTTGGGGGCAGCATGCCAGTGGGCAGCCATTAACGGTTTTAATGGTGTGACAGACGAGCCGGGAAGTGAGAGGAGGCCACCGTGATGGAAGACATCTCACTCTCTAACAAACACACACACACAGCCGGGAGACATCTCACTGAGACGTAACTTACCCTGGCCTGAGCACTCGCTGTTGCTCTTCCCCTCGTTCATTTCCTGCTTCACAGAGGCCACACCTCCTCTGCGGAGGACTCTGGTCGAAGGTCCGCCCAGTTTGACCCTTGGTCGACCTCTCCTTCTCCTCACCCCTTGATTGGGCACCCAGTCTTGCTGGTTACTGGATGTATCGGCTGCTGGGTGAACATGGAGAGATGGGTGTGTTAGTGTCAGGGAGTGTATGTGGTACAAGGTTTACGTGTGTTTGTGTTTTACCTGTGTCACTCCCTCTGCAGTTTGCATGGGCTCCAGATCTAGGGTCCCGTCTGCGGCAGTGCATGCCCCCTGACGGTGTACCTCTCTGGGCCACAACCTTCTGCTTCAGCTGGGTCACCCTCCGTGCTAGTCGGGAGCTCAGGCTGGGACGACCTCTCCTCCTCGTGAGGAAGCCATGATTAGTCATCGTCTTCCTCCGCTTCTCTCCGCCCCCTTCTGATTCATAATTCTCCGCCCTGAAAAACACAAAGAAGAGAAAGTTGGATTTTTAGAAAAGATGGAGAGACAAATACACGAAGAAGCGAGAGGTTGGATTTTAGAAACAAACAAACAAACAAAAAACAAAGGAGATCAAAGAAACGGTAACAGGTCATCTGGTCTTTGCCATCTATACCTCTCACAAGAGCTCTTTTACTTTCTCCCGTTTTCTCCTTCTCTCTGTCTAGCCTTTGATGAGTAGAGAGAGAGAGGGGGGTTCCTTTCCAGTGGGGACGCTGTGTTTGGAAGAGAAAGCCTTCTGTCGGTAAACTCTGAAATATCCAAGAGGAGTGTGAATATGAGACCCTGATGAATAACCACAAGAAAAATGGAAAATAGCTGGCAGCTACTGAAGAAAAACAGAGAGAGAAGGGTGGCAGGAAGGTGAGAGTTGGAGGGAGAAAGAGAGAGAGAGAGACAAGGCAGTCTCAGGGGGAGTCTGTCCGTTGACCTAAGCTCCAGGGCTGGATGGATGAACACCTCTATTGAACACCACCACTCCCTGCTCCAGGGCTGGATGGATGAACACCTCTATTGAACACCACCACTCCCTGCTCCAGGGCTGGATGGATGAACACCTCTATTGAACACCACTGCACTACTCCACTACCCTCTTTCTCTTTCTATCCACCTCCTCTCAGGTTCTCTCTCTACCACCTCTCTCTCTTTCCCTCCCAGTCTCTGTCTCTCTGTCTCTCTTTTACTCTCTCAAATGCGCACATAGACAAACACAAACACACACACACACACACACACACACACACACACACACACACACACACACACACACACACACACACACACACACACACACACACACACACACACACACACACACACACACACACACACTCTGCTATGAGCAGCTGGTGTCTGAGGCAGGTGAATCCTATATTCCCTCAGAGCTCAGCATCTCCCTTCAAGGAAAAGAGAGGGAAGGAGGTGGGAGGGAAGGAGATGGGAGGGAGGGAGAAGGAAGGGAGGGAGGATTAAATGACGGAGGGAGGGAGGAAGAAAGAAGGGAAATAGATAGAGTTGGGGAAGGAGCAAAGGGAGACGGGAGAGGAGAGGATTAAGCAGGGAATGAGTGGAGGAAAGGAGGAGCATGAAAAGAGGGGAAGATAGGATGTGTAATGTGAAACCTGAGAGAAATACCACCTGGTTGAGTTGTTATCTCAGACAGTCAGACAAAAAGAAAGGCAACACTGATCTGCTGAAGTCAGGATCTACAGAGAAGCCAGCTTCCTGCTGAGGTCAGGATCTACAGAGAAGCCAGCTTCCTGCTGAGGTCAGGATCTACAGAGAAGCCAGCTTCCTGCTGAAGTCAGGATCTACAGAGAAGCCAGCTTCCTGCTGAAGTCAGGATCTACAGAGAAGCCAGCTTCCTGCTGAAGTCAGGATATACAGAGAAGCCAGCTTCCTGCTGAAGTCAGGATCTACAGAGAAGCCAGCTTCCTGCTGAAGTCAGGATCTACAGAGAAGCAAGCTTCCTGCTGAAGTCAGGATCTACAGAGAAGCCACCTTCCTGCTGAAGTCAGGATCTACAGAGAAGCCACCTTCCTGCTGAAGTCAGGATCTACAGAGAAGCCAGCTTCCTGCTGAGGTCAGGATCTACAGAGAAGCCAGCTTCCTGCTGAAGTCAGGATCTACAGAGAAGCCAGCTTCCTGCTGAAGTCAGGATCTACAGAGAAGCCAGCTTCCTGAACCCCCCTAAACTCCTCCTAACAAACTGCCACATCACTAAAACCTTGGGTTGCAAAATTCCGGGAACCATCAATAAATTCCCTGGTTTTCCTGAAATCCCGGTTGGAGGATTCCTGGAATCCGTACGGAATAAGCAGGAAATCCAGGGAATTTATTGAAAGTTTCCGGAATTTTGCAACCCTACCCATCCCACACATCAACTCTCCATGGCCCAGCCCTAACCTGTCTGTCACCATCACCCCCTGACCTCTCCTTTCAACCTTTGACCCCCAGTCAGTCCCTAAGCCCCAGCGATAGCCCTCAGTCACATCCTCACTGGAAGGAGAGTATGTGAAGAGGGGACAAGGGCAGTTGGTTGATGTAGAATGATGTAAAATCAACAGAGAATGTAATTACTATAACAACAGCCTTCCCCTTTTTCCTCTCTCCAACACCGATGCCAACAAGTACTGCCACCAAGAGACCAGTTGCTAGAGAAACTCTCTCTCTCTCTCACACTCTGTCTCGCTCTCAAAGATTAAGGAATACACTAATGATACTACACGCATTAATTAATTAATAAAAAAATACACCCTGTCACATACCAGCCAGCTCCAGTAATTAAACAAATATGGGATGTGTGTGTTGTGTGTGTCGTCTGTGGGTTTGTGTGTGTGTTGTCATTTTTCATTAGTGTGTTGTAATCACTGTGGTAACCGTGATAAACGTTGTGCTTGTTTAATCAGTTTATCACGCTATCATAGGTGGAGCACAGCCAGAAAACACATCCATCAATATGATGACCTAACACTGGAATTTAACACTGTGTAGGGCATTAGGGGATTTGCTTTGTAATGGTGTGTGTGTGTGTGTGTGTGTGTGTGTGTGTGTGTGTGTGTGTGTGTGTGTGTGTGTGTGTGTGTGTGTGTGTGTGTGTGTGTGTGTGTGTGTGTGTAAGAAGAGGGGGTTGTAGAGTCATTCATCACTGTGATAAGTCTACATGGGGACTTTGTCCATATTAATATGTGCTGAGGGTGAGAGGGGGTCAGGACATGATCAATGGAGTGATAAATATGGTGTGCATGTGTGCGTGTGTAAGAGAGAGAGAGAGAGGCAGCAGTTCCTCTTATAAAGAAGCTCAACAGGGTTCATCTCAGGCAACAATATTTCTATGAGTCCTATATATAAGGAAAAACCAAGATGGCGTCGTACTGGATGGCTGTCGTTTTACAAGCTCTGACCCGAGACAGCTTTTCTGTGATTATTTTGTTCTTTATTTTGACTCTATTTCCTGTAATGTATCCTCTATTATTTCTTACAACCGACAAGAACTTTGAACATCAGATCGGCAGTTACTTACCCCAGTTCCGGCTTCTACTTCGACTCATCTATCCGAGCTAACCATCTCAGTCACCTGCTTCAATAGAAAATGCATCAGCGACGTTGTACCCAGGGTGAAGGTTCGCTGCTTCCCCAATCAAAAGCCCTGGATTAACACCAAATTGGTGCTAAACCAAAGGACAGGACTACCACACACAGAGCTATCGTGGACAACTCTGAGTCTACGGCCGAAGACAGGAATAGGTACAAGAAGGCCCGCTATGACCTCCACAGAGTCATCAAACGAGTAAAAGGACAATATAGGAATAAGGTGAAATCAAATGACACCGGCTCTGACACCCGCCCCATGTGGCAGGAGCTACAGTCTACTACGGATTACAAAGGAAGATCCAACCATGATCTGCCCAATGATGCCTCTCTACCAGACAAACTCAATGCATTTTATGCACGCTTTGACAACAACATTGATCCTGGCGTGAGGGCCGTCACACCTTTAGGGTCATTAATCAGGGCAACACCAGCAAGGCCACGGGCCCCGACGGTATTCCAGGGTGCGTTCTCAGAGCATGCGCAGAACAGCTTGCAGACATATTCACGGTAATTTTCAACCTCTCCTTGTCCCAGTCTGTAATCCCCACGTTTTAAAATGACCACAATCAAGGCTTCATGCCACAATGATTACTGCCCTGTAGCACTCACTTCTGTAATCATGAAGTGCTTTGAGAGGCTGGTTATGGCTCACATTAACTCCACCATCCCAGATACCTTAGACCCACTCTAATTTGCATACCACCCCAACAGATCCATAGATGACGCAATCTCAATTGCTCTCCACACTGCACTCACCCACCTAGACAAGATGAATAACTATGTGAGAATGCTGTTCATTAACTCGTCACCAAGCTTAGGACTCTGGGTCTGAACACCTCCCTCTGCAATTGGACCCTGGACTTCGTGACGGGCCAACCTGAGGTGGTGAGGGTAGGCAACATCACTTCCACCACACTGGCCCTTAACACAGGAGCCCCACAGGGGTGTATGCTTAGTCCCCTCCTGTACTCCTTATTCAACCACGATTGTGTGGCCACGCACGACTCCAACACCATTATCAAGTTCCCTGACGACACGACAGTAGTAGGCCTGATCATCGGCAACGATGAATCAGCCGAGAGGGAGGAGGTCAGTGACCTGGCAGTGTGGTGCCGGAGTAACAACTTCACCATCAACGTCAGCAAGACCAAGGAGCTGATCGTGGACTACAGAAAACGTAGGAGCGAGCACGTCCCCATCCACACCAACAGGGTGACAGTAGAGCATGTAAACAGCTTCATGTTCCTCTAATCACTAAAGACTTAAAGTGGTCCAAACACATACACAGTCATGAAGAAGGCACGACAGTGCCTCTTCCCTCTGAGGAGGTTGAACAAGTTTGGCGTGGGCCCTCAAATCCTTAAAAGGTTCTACAGCTGTACAATTGAGAGTGTATTGACTGGCTGCATCATTGCTTGGTATGGCAACAGCACCGCCCTCGATCGCATGGCGCTACAGAGGGTTGTGAGGACAGCCCAGTACATCACCGGGACCGAGCTCCCTGCCATCCAGGACCTCTATATCAGGTGGTGTGAAAAGAAGGCCGGAAAATCGTCCATGACCCCAACCACCCAAGCCATAGACTATATTCTCTGTTGCCGCACGGCAAGAGGTACCGGTGCATCAAGTCTGACACCAACAGGCTCTTGAACAGCTTCTGTCTACAAGCAATACAACTGATAAATAGCTAACAAAATAGCTACATAGACCGAGTTCACCTTGTATCTTTATTGACCTTTAATTTCAATATTTGCACTCTCTATGCACATTCACAAGGCCCTAAATACTCACACACACAGTGTCACTCCAACACACACACACACACACACACACTGTCAACACACACACTGTCACTCACTCCATCATCTGCTCACTCACACATAATATGCACAGACATTTATACTGACTCCACAGACCCACACACCCACTAACATACAAGCTGCTGCTACTCTGTTTATCATATATCCTGTTGCCTAATCGCCCTATATCTACTTCCATCACTCCAGTATCCCTGCAAATGTACATATGTTATTTGAACTGACTTTTCAAATATGTCCTGTATATAGTATGCTTAGTTACTTACTTTATGGTGTATTTCATATTTCTTATTCTTATTTCTCGTGTGTTTTTTTTCTAGTAATACATTGTTATTGATTATTGCATTGTTGGGTTTTGAGTTTGCAAGAAAGGGATTTCACTGTATTTGTGCATGTGACATTAAAACTTGAAACTTGTATAAGTGAATAAATGGATAGGAGAATCCCTGCGGAGACACTCGCCTGAGTCTCTTAGGGCCGTCTGAGGCGCTGGGACTGGAGATAGACTTGCGTTTCCTGGGGCGACCGGGCCCTCTGCGAGCAGGGCTGTGAGAGGTCTCTGCTTTCTGGCGGTCATGTTTTCTCTGCAGCTTTGTCAGTTCTCTCTGTTTCTCTTTGTAACGTCTCTGGATCTCCGCTAGCTGGACTCGTATTGCTAGCTCGGCTCCATCCACCGTCTCCATGACACCCTTCACCGGACACATCTGCAGACAGATAGACATGAAGTATATAGTAGATTGTAAATGGACAGTACTGTGTGATGGTACATAGAAAATGTAGCTTGTGTATCTGTGTGTATATACAGTACAGTTATATACTGTGTATCTATGTATATACTGTACAGTGTATACTGTATATCTGTGTATATATATATATATAGTACAGTTATATACTGTGTTTTAACATGTATGTACAGTACCGTTATATACTGTGTATCTGTGTAGCATAGTGGTTAGCGGCAGCGTAGCCTAGTGGTTAGAGCGTTGGACTAGTAACCGAAGGGTTGCAAGATCGAATTCCCGAGCTGACATTTGTTCTTAACTTCTTATGGCTGGGTGCAATATTGAGTAGCTTAGATGAATAAGGTGCCCAGAGTAAACTGCCTGCTACTCAGGCCCAGAAGCTAAGATATGCATATTATTAGTAGATTTGGATGGAAAACACTCTGAAGTTTCTAAAACTGTTTGATTGATGTCTGTGAGTATAACAGAACTCATATGGCAGGCAAAAACCTGAGAAAAAAATACAAACAGGAAGTGGGAAATCTGAGGTTTGTAGGTTTGCCTATCCAATATACAGTGTCTATGGGGTCATATTGCACTTCCTAAGGCTTCCACTAGATGTCAACAGTCTGTAGAACCTTGTTTCAGGCTTCTACTGTGAAGGATGAGGGTATGAGAGCTGTTTCAACCAGGTGTCTGGCAGAGTGCCATGAGCTCACTCAGGCGCGCCCCCGTGAGAGGTAGCTGCGTTCCTTTTCGTTTCTAAAGACAAAGGAATTCTCCGGTTGAAACATTATTGAAGATTTATGTTAGGCATCTCCAATCCAAAATAAATCTAGAATTGGCTTCCTATATCGCAACAAAGCATCCTTCACTCATGCTGCCAAACATGCCCTCGTAAAACTGACCATCCTACCGATCCTCGACTTCGGTGATGTCATCTATAAAATAGCCTCCAACACTCTACTCGACAAACTGGATGCAGTCTATCACAGTGCCATCCGTTTTGTCACCAAAGCCCCATACACTACCCACCATTGCGACCTGTACGCTCTCGTTGGTTGGCCCTCGCTTCATACTCGTCGCCAAACCCACTGGCTACAGGTTATCTACAAGTCTCTGCTAGGTAAAGCCCCGCCTTATCTCAGCTCACTGGTCACCATAACAGCACCCACTCGTAGCACGCGCTCCAGCAGGCATATCTCACTGGTCACCCCCACAGCCAATTCCTACTTTGGTCGTCTTTCCTTCAAGTTCTCTGCTGCCCATGACTGGAACGAACTGCAAAAATCTCTGAAGCTGGAAACACTTATCTCCCTCACTAGCTTTAAGCACCAGCTGTCAGAGCAGCTCACAGATTACTGCACCTGTACATAGCCCATCTATAATACTGCCCAAACAACTACCTCTTCCCCTACTGTATTTATTTATTTTGCTCCTTTGCACCCCATTATTTCTATTTCTACTTTGCACATTCTTCCACTGCAAATCTACCATTCTAGTGTTTTACTCGCTATATTGTATTTACCTCGCCACCATGTCCTTTTTTTGCCTTTACCTCCCTTATCTCACCTCATTTGCTCACATTGTATATAGACTTATTTTTCTACTGTATTATTGACTGTATGTTTGTTTTACTCCATGTGTAACTCTGTGTTGTTGTATGTGTCGAATTGCTATGCTTTATCTTGGCCAGGTCGCAGTTGCAAATGAGTACTTGTTCTCAACTAGCCTACCTGGTTAAATAAAGGTGAAATATATATTTTTTAAAAGGTAAGTGAATATTTATAATGCTATTTCTGACTTCTGTTGACTCCACAACATGGCGGGTACCTGTATGGCTTGTTTTTGTGTCTGAGCGCCGTACTCAGATTATTGCATGGTGTGCTTTTTCCGTAAAGTTTTTTTGAAATCTGACACAGCGGTTGCATTAAAGAGAAGTTTATCTAAAGTTCCATGTTAAACACTTGTATATTTTATCAATGTTTATTATGAGTATTTCTGTAAATTGATGTGGCTCTCTGCAAAATCACTGGATGTTTTGCAGGCAAAACATTACTGAACATAACGCGCCATTGTAAACTAAGATTTGTGGATATAAATATGAACTTTATCGAACAAAACATACATGTATTGTGTAACATAAAGTCCTATGAGTGTCATCTGATGAAGATCATCAAAGGTTAGTGATTCATTTTATCTCTATTTCTGCTTTTTGTGACTCCTCTCTTTAGCTGGAAAAATGGCTGTGTTTTTCCCTGACTAGGTACTGACCTAACAAAATCAGATGGTGTGCTTTCGTCGTAAAGCCTTTTTGAAATCGTACACTGTGGTGGGATTAACAACAAGTTTATCTTTAAAATGGTGTAAAATACTTGTATGTTTGAGGAATTTTAATTATGAGATTTCTGTTCTTTGAATTTGACGCCCTGCACTTTCACTGGCTGTTGTCAAGTCGATCCCGTTAACGGGATCTCAGCCGATCTCAGCCGTAAGAAGTTAACTGACTTGCCTAGTTAAATAAATAAAATAAAAAATAAAAAATACAGTACAGTACCGTTATATACTGTGTATTTATACACTACCGTTATATACTGTGTATCTGTGTGTATATATACAGTACAGTTATATACTGTGTATCTGTGTATATATATATATATATATATATATATATATATATATATAGTACAGTTATATACTGTATATATATACAGTACCGTTATATACTGTGTATATATAGTACAATTATTTACTGTGTATCTGTGTATATACAGTTATATACTGTGTATCTGTGTATATACAGCACAGTTATATACTGTGTAGCTGTGTATATACAGTACAGTTATATACTGTGTTTCTGTGTATATACAGTACAGTTATATTCTGTACATGTGCATTATATGTTTGAGTAAACAAGTGTGTATACCTACAGGACTGTCTGTGTGTGCAGATTTGAGTGTGTGTGTTCAGTTCTCTATGTGTATGGAAAGTTCTATGTGTGTTTAAGCATACACACATACCGGCTCGTGGCGAGGCGTCCAGCTGCATTTCCGCCGCAGGTTGAAGGTCCTCCTGACGGGACAGTGCTTCCCCTCCCCCCTCCCTGGAGCTCCTCCCCCAAGCTCCAGACTGCGAGCCGCAGCCAGGGTCGCCAGGCTACTAAGGTCAAAGGTCAAAACGTCCTCTCCTGAGGAGAGAGAGAAGATAATGACATTATTTTTTACTATTGCCGCCCCCTAAACAAGTGATTGGCAAACAAGGTGAATGTTAGCTAAGTTATAGCATTCACACACACACACACACACACACACACACACACACACACACACACACACACACACACACACACACACACACACACACACACACACACACACACACACACACACACACACACACACACACACACACACACACACACATCGGCTGAGTGAGAGGGAAAGAGGTGGACAGACGGAGAGAAAGAAGGAGGGAGAGTGCTAAAGGAGTGCTGTCTCTCCATCTATCACTGTCATTAACTCTGTCATTGTCACCGCCTGCAGATCAACTAGAATATTCATGAGGGACCAGCCAGCCCACACACACACACACACCGGTTCATTTCGCCGAGCTGCAGAGACAGTCAAATTGCTGCGCACAAGAGAAAAGTAGAGGGAGAGAGAGGATGATAGAGACAAAGGGAGGGAGGGAGGCGGAGAAGGGAGAACGAGGCAGAGGAGAAATAGGTGGAGAAGGGAAGATAAGGCAGAAGAGAAAGGAGGACGAGAAGGGAGGACAAGGTAGAGGAGGAGGAGAAGGGAAGATGAGGCAGAGGAGGAGGAGGAAGAGAAAGGGGGACGAGGTAGAGGAGAAGGAGGAGAAGGGAGGACAAGGTAGAGGAGAAGGAGGAGGAGAAGGGAGGACAAGGTAGAGGAGAAAGAGGAGGAGAAGAGAGGACAAGGTAGAGGAGAAGGGGGAGAAGGGAAGATGAGGCAGAGGAGAAAGAGGAGGAGAAGAGAGGACAAGGTAGAGGAGAAGGAGGAGTAGAAGCAATAAGAGGCTAAGTATGAATTTATTGTCCTACATCTCCTCATTACCGACATGGACACAAACCAATTTACCCTCCAGGGGGAGGAGAGAAGAGGGGAAAGAAGGGTACTGACTCAGTCTACTAAGGAGTAAGAGAGGGAGGGGGAAGAAGGGGAGAGAGAGAGAGAGAGAGAGAGAGAGAGAGAGAGAGAGAGAGAGAGAGAGAGAGAGAGAGAGAGAGAGAGAGAGAGAGAGAGAGAGAGAGAGAGAGAGAGAGAGAGAGAGAGAGAGAGAGAGAGAGAGAGAGAGAGAGGGAGAGATTGTAAATACAACCCATATTTATGTTTATTTATTTTCCCTTTTGTACTTTAACTATTTGCACATAATATGACATTGGAAATGTCTTTATTATTTTGGAATTTTGTGAGTGTAATGTGTACTGTACATTTTTTGAATTGTTTATTTCACTTTTGTTTATTATCTATTTCACTTGCTTTAGTAAACATATGCCAATAAAGTCCTTACATTGAAAAAAGAGAAAGAGAAAGAGAGGGGGAGAGAGAGGGGGGGAGAGGGGGAGAGGGCATAGCAAGAGAAAGAAGGAGAAGGCGAGTGAGCAAGAGACATTTAGACCAGTCGACAGAGCAGAAGAGAAGAGAGAGATGGATGATAGAAGAACAAGAGAGAGAAAGGGGTGCTTGGCCAATAAGGAGCAGTGTCTGGCTTTACTACTGACCCACTCACAGCTGGACCACTGGAGCTGAACGGCTATTCACTTACAATATTACAAAGCTGTGTGTAAGCTCAAACCATAGAACAGGCAGGGCACACATCATATATTAAAAGAGAGGAAGGCTGGGAGAAGGAACTGAAAGTAAGGGATGGAGAGAACGCGTGTGAGTGAGATGGAAAGTGAGAAAGAGTGGGATAAAGAGAGAGTTAATTAAATAATTAATTAACCAATACCCTCAGAGAGAGAGAGAGAGACACAGAGAGAAAGACAGAGAGAGAGAGACAGGAAGGAAGGAAGGAAGGAAGGAAGGAAGGAAGGAAGGAAGGAAGGAAGGAAGGAAGGAAGGAAGGAAGGAAGGAAGGAAGGAAGGAAGGAAGGAAGGAAGGAAGGAAGGAAGGAAGAATGTATCTTGTCCTGGTTGGTAGAGGACAGCGGAGTCTCGTCTGTCAGATCTCTGGGCCAATGAGAGGCTCTGGTTACCCCTGACTGGATGACATCA